>NC_081180.1:15806228-15970813 GCF_029867415.1 Vicia villosa | reverse complement strand
GAGAAGATACAGAAATTTCATAAATTGCATATGATAGTCCATGTTTTTTGAGAAGAGAAAGAAATTCTAGAAATTGCATATGATAGTCCACGTTTTTGGAGAAGGGAAATAAATTCTTGAAATTGCATATGAGAGACCACGTTTTTGGAGAAGAGAAAGAAATTTTCTAAATTGCATATGATAGTCCACGTTTCTGGAGATGAGAAAGAAATTCAAAAAATTGCATATGATAGTCCACATATTGGGGAAGAAAAAGAAATTTCATAAATTGCATATGATAGTCCACGTTTTTGGAGAAGGGAAAGAAATTTCAAAAATTGGATATGATAGTCCACGTTTTTTGAGAAGGGAAAGAAATTCTTGAAATTGCATATGAGAGACCACATTTTTGGAGAAGAGAAAGAAATTTCCAAAACTGCATATGATAGTCCACGTTTTTGGAGATGAGAAAGAAAGTCCAGAAATCGCATATGATAGTCCATGTATTGGAGAAGAAAAAGAAATTTCATAAATTGCATATGATAGTCCACGTTTTTGGAGAAGGGAAATAAATTCTAGAAATTGCATATGATAGTCCACGATTTTGGAGAAGGGAAAGAAATTCCCGAAATTGCATATGATAGTCCATGTTTTTGGAGAAGAGAAAGAAATTATAGAAATGGCATATGAGAGTCCACGTTTTTAGAGAAGGGAAAGAAATTCAAGAAGCTGCATATGATAGTCCACGTATTGGAGAAGAGAAAGAAATTTTGTAAATTGCATATGATAGTCCATATTTTTGGAAAAGGAATTGAAATTTCAGAAATTGCATATGATAGTCCATGTTTTTGGAGAAGAAAAAATAATTCTAGAAATTGAATATGATAATCCATGTTTTGGGAGAAGAGAAAGAAATTCTAGAAATTGCATTGATAGTCCACGTTTTTGGAGAAGAGAAATAAATTCCCGAAATTGCATATGATAGTCCACGTTTTGGAGAAGAGAAAGAAATTTTGTAAATTGCATATGATAGTCCATATTTTTGGAAAAGGAATTGAAATTTCAGAAATTGCATATGATAGTCCATGTTTTTGGAGAAGAGAAAATAATTCTAGAAATTGAATATGATAATCCATGTTTTGGGAGAAGAGAAAGAAATTCCAGAAATTGCATTGATAGTCCAGGTTTTTGGAGAAGAGAAATAAATTCCCGAAATTGCATATGATAGTCCACGTTTTTGGAGAAGAGGAAAAAATTTTATATATTACATATGATAGTCCACATTTTTAGAGATGCGAAAGAAATTCCAAAATTGCATATGATAGTCCATGTTTTTGGAGAAGAGAAAGAAATTATAACGTTTTTGGAGAAGATAAAGAAATTTCATAAATTGCATATGATAGTCCATGTTTTTTGAGAAGAGAAAGAAATTTTAGAAATTGCATATGATAGTCCACAGTTTTGGAGAAGGGAAATAAATTCTTAAAATTGCATACGAGAGACCACATTTTTGGAGAAGAGAATGAAATTTCCCAAATTGCATATGATAGTCCACATTTTTGGAAAAGTGAAAGAAATTCCAGAAATTGCATATGATAGTCCACGTATTGGAGAAGAAAAAGAAATTTCATAAATTGCATATGATAGTCCACGTTTTTGGAGGAGGGAATGGAATTTCCAAAATTGCATATCATAGTCCACGATTTTGGAGATGGGAAAGAAATTCCCGAAATTGCATATGATAGTCCATGTTTTTGGAGAAGAGAAAGAAATTATAGAAATGGCATATGAGAGTCCACGTTTTTAGAGAAGGGAAAGAAATTCCAGAAGCTGCATATGATAATCCACGTTTTCGAGAAGAGAAAGAAATTTTGTAAATTGCATATGATAGTCCACGTTTTTGGAGAAGAGATAGAAATTTTATAAATTGCATATGATAGTCCACGTTTTCTGAAAATGGAAAAAATTCCAGAAAATGCATATGATAGTCCACATTTTTGGAGAAGGGAAAGAAATTCTTGAAATTGCATATGAGAGACCACATTTTTGGAGAAGAGAAAGAAATTTCCAAAACTCCATATGATAGTCCACGTTTATGGAGATGAGAAAGAAATTCCAGAAATTGCATATGATAGTCCACGTATTGGAGAAGAAAAAGAAATTTCATAAATTGCATATGATAGTCCACGTTTTTGGAGAAGGGAAAGAAATTCCATAAATTGGATATGATAGTCCACGATTTTTGACAAGGGAAAGAAATTCCCGAAATTGCATATGATAGTCCATGTTTTTGGAGAAGAGAAAGAAATTATAGAAATGGCATAGGAGAGTCCACGTTTTTGGAGAAGATAAAGAAATTTCATAAATTGCATATGATATTCCATGTTTTTTGAGAAGAGAAAGAAATTCTAGAAATTGCGTATGATAGTCCATGTTTTTGGAGAAGATACAGAAATTTCATAAATTGCATATGATAGTCCATGTTTTTTGAGAAGAGAAAGAAATTCTAGAAATTGCATATGATAGTCCACGTTTTTGGAGAAGGGAAATAAATTCTTGAAATTGCATATGAGAGACCACGTTTTTGGAGAAGAGAAAGAAATTTTCTAAATTGCATATGATAGTCCACGTTTCTGGAGATGAGAAAGAAATTCAAAAAATTGCATATGATAGTCCACATATTGGGGAAGAAAAAGAAATTTCATAAATTGCATATGATAGTCCACGTTTTTGGAGAAGGGAAAGAAATTTCAAAAATTGGATATGATAGTCCACGTTTTTTGAGAAGGGAAAGAAATTCTTGAAATTGCATATGAGAGACCACATTTTTGGAGAAGAGAAAGAAATTTCCAAAACTGCATATGATAGTCCACGTTTTTGGAGATGAGAAAGAAAGTCCAGAAATCGCATATGATAGTCCATGTATTGGAGAAGAAAAAGAAATTTCATAAATTGCATATGATAGTCCACGTTTTTGGAGAAGGGAAATAAATTCTAGAAATTGCATATGATAGTCCACGATTTTGGAGAAGGGAAAGAAATTCCCGAAATTGCATATGATAGTCCATGTTTTTGGAGAAGAGAAAGAAATTATAGAAATGGCATATGAGAGTCCACGTTTTTAGAGAAGGGAAAGAAATTCAAGAAGCTGCATATGATAGTCCACGTATTGGAGAAGAGAAAGAAATTTTGTAAATTGCATATGATAGTCCATATTTTTGGAAAAGGAATTGAAATTTCAGAAATTGCATATGATAGTCCATGTTTTTGGAGAAGAAAAAATAATTCTAGAAATTGAATATGATAATCCATGTTTTGGGAGAAGAGAAAGAAATTCTAGAAATTGCATTGATAGTCCACGTTTTTGGAGAAGAGAAATAAATTCCCGAAATTGCATATGATAGTCCACGTTTTGGAGAAGAGAAAGAAATTTTGTAAATTGCATATGATAGTCCATATTTTTGGAAAAGGAATTGAAATTTCAGAAATTGCATATGATAGTCCATGTTTTTGGAGAAGAGAAAATAATTCTAGAAATTGAATATGATAATCCATGTTTTGGGAGAAGAGAAAGAAATTCCAGAAATTGCATTGATAGTCCAGGTTTTTGGAGAAGAGAAATAAATTCCCGAAATTGCATATGATAGTCCACGTTTTTGGAGAAGAGGAAAAAATTTTATATATTACATATGATAGTCCACATTTTTAGAGATGCGAAAGAAATTCCAAAATTGCATATGATAGTCCATGTTTTTGGAGAAGAGAAAGAAATTATAACGTTTTTGGAGAAGATAAAGAAATTTCATAAATTGCATATGATAGTCCATGTTTTTTGAGAAGAGAAAGAAATTTTAGAAATTGCATATGATAGTCCACAGTTTTGGAGAAGGGAAATAAATTCTTAAAATTGCATACGAGAGACCACATTTTTGGAGAAGAGAATGAAATTTCCCAAATTGCATATGATAGTCCACATTTTTGGAAAAGTGAAAGAAATTCCAGAAATTGCATATGATAGTCCACGTATTGGAGAAGAAAAAGAAATTTCATAAATTGCATATGATAGTCCACGTTTTTGGAGGAGGGAATGGAATTTCCAAAATTGCATATCATAGTCCACGATTTTGGAGATGGGAAAGAAATTCCCGAAATTGCATATGATAGTCCATGTTTTTGGAGAAGAGAAAGAAATTATAGAAATGGCATATGAGAGTCCACGTTTTTAGAGAAGGGAAAGAAATTCCAGAAGCTGCATATGATAATCCACGTTTTCGAGAAGAGAAAGAAATTTTGTAAATTGCATATGATAGTCCACGTTTTTGGAGAAGAGATAGAAATTTTATAAATTGCATATGATAGTCCACGTTTTCTGAAAATGGAAAAAATTCCAGAAAATGCATATGATAGTCCACATTTTTGGAGAAGGGAAAGAAATTCTTGAAATTGCATATGAGAGACCACATTTTTGGAGAAGAGAAAGAAATTTCCAAAACTCCATATGATAGTCCACGTTTATGGAGATGAGAAAGAAATTCCAGAAATTGCATATGATAGTCCACGTATTGGAGAAGAAAAAGAAATTTCATAAATTGCATATGATAGTCCACGTTTTTGGAGAAGGGAAAGAAATTCCATAAATTGGATATGATAGTCCACGATTTTTGACAAGGGAAAGAAATTCCCGAAATTGCATATGATAGTCCATGTTTTTGGAGAAGAGAAAGAAATTATAGAAATGGCATAGGAGAGTCCACGTTTTTGGAGAAGATAAAGAAATTTCATAAATTGCATATGATATTCCATGTTTTTTGAGAAGAGAAAGAAATTCTAGAAATTGCGTATGATAGTCCATGTTTTTGGAGAAGATACAGAAATTTCATAAATTGCATATGATAGTCCATGTTTTTTGAGAAGAGAAAGAAATTCTAGAAATTGCATATGATAGTCCACGTTTTTGGAGAAGGGAAATAAATTCTTGAAATTGCATATGAGAGACCACGTTTTTGGAGAAGAGAAAGAAATTTTCTAAATTGCATATGATAGTCCACGTTTCTGGAGATGAGAAAGAAATTCAAAAAATTGCATATGATAGTCCACATATTGGGGAAGAAAAAGAAATTTCATAAATTGCATATGATAGTCCACGTTTTTGGAGAAGGGAAAGAAATTTCAAAAATTGGATATGATAGTCCACGTTTTTTGAGAAGGGAAAGAAATTCTTGAAATTGCATATGAGAGACCACATTTTTGGAGAAGAGAAAGAAATTTCCAAAACTGCATATGATAGTCCACGTTTTTGGAGATGAGAAAGAAAGTCCAGAAATCGCATATGATAGTCCATGTATTGGAGAAGAAAAAGAAATTTCATAAATTGCATATGATAGTCCACGTTTTTGGAGAAGGGAAATAAATTCTAGAAATTGCATATGATAGTCCACGATTTTGGAGAAGGGAAAGAAATTCCCGAAATTGCATATGATAGTCCATGTTTTTGGAGAAGAGAAAGAAATTATAGAAATGGCATATGAGAGTCCACGTTTTTAGAGAAGGGAAAGAAATTCAAGAAGCTGCATATGATAGTCCACGTATTGGAGAAGAGAAAGAAATTTTGTAAATTGCATATGATAGTCCATATTTTTGGAAAAGGAATTGAAATTTCAGAAATTGCATATGATAGTCCATGTTTTTGGAGAAGAAAAAATAATTCTAGAAATTGAATATGATAATCCATGTTTTGGGAGAAGAGAAAGAAATTCTAGAAATTGCATTGATAGTCCACGTTTTTGGAGAAGAGAAATAAATTCCCGAAATTGCATATGATAGTCCACGTTTTGGAGAAGAGAAAGAAATTTTGTAAATTGCATATGATAGTCCATATTTTTGGAAAAGGAATTGAAATTTCAGAAATTGCATATGATAGTCCATGTTTTTGGAGAAGAGAAAATAATTCTAGAAATTGAATATGATAATCCATGTTTTGGGAGAAGAGAAAGAAATTCCAGAAATTGCATTGATAGTCCAGGTTTTTGGAGAAGAGAAATAAATTCCCGAAATTGCATATGATAGTCCACGTTTTTGGAGAAGAGGAAAAAATTTTATATATTACATATGATAGTCCACATTTTTAGAGATGCGAAAGAAATTCCAAAATTGCATATGATAGTCCATGTTTTTGGAGAAGAGAAAGAAATTATAACGTTTTTGGAGAAGATAAAGAAATTTCATAAATTGCATATGATAGTCCATGTTTTTTGAGAAGAGAAAGAAATTTTAGAAATTGCATATGATAGTCCACAGTTTTGGAGAAGGGAAATAAATTCTTAAAATTGCATACGAGAGACCACATTTTTGGAGAAGAGAATGAAATTTCCCAAATTGCATATGATAGTCCACATTTTTGGAAAAGTGAAAGAAATTCCAGAAATTGCATATGATAGTCCACGTATTGGAGAAGAAAAAGAAATTTCATAAATTGCATATGATAGTCCACGTTTTTGGAGGAGGGAATGGAATTTCCAAAATTGCATATCATAGTCCACGATTTTGGAGATGGGAAAGAAATTCCCGAAATTGCATATGATAGTCCATGTTTTTGGAGAAGAGAAAGAAATTATAGAAATGGCATATGAGAGTCCACGTTTTTAGAGAAGGGAAAGAAATTCCAGAAGCTGCATATGATAATCCACGTTTTCGAGAAGAGAAAGAAATTTTGTAAATTGCATATGATAGTCCACGTTTTTGGAGAAGAGATAGAAATTTTATAAATTGCATATGATAGTCCACGTTTTCTGAAAATGGAAAAAATTCCAGAAAATGCATATGATAGTCCACATTTTTGGAGAAGGGAAAGAAATTCTTGAAATTGCATATGAGAGACCACATTTTTGGAGAAGAGAAAGAAATTTCCAAAACTCCATATGATAGTCCACGTTTTTGGAGATGAGAAAGAAATTCCAGAAATTGCATATGATAGTCCACGTATTGGAGAAGAAAAAGAAATTTCATAAATTGCATATGATAGTCCACGTTTTTGGAGAAGGGAAAGAAATTCCAGAAATTGGATATGATAGTCCACGATTTTTGACAAGGGAAAGAAATTCCCGAAATTGCATATGATAGTCCATGTTTTTGGAGAAGAGAAAGAAATTATAGAAATGGCATATGAGATAAAGTCCACGTTTTTGGAGAAGTCCACGTTTTTATACAGAAATTTCATAAATTGCATATGATAGTCCATGTTTTTTGAGAAGAGAAAGAAATTCTAGAAATTGCATATGATAGTCCACGTTTTTGGAGAAGGGAAATAAATTCTTGAAATTGCATATGAGAGACCACGTTTTTGGAGAAGAGAAAGAAATTTTCTAAATTGCATATGATAGTCCACGTTTCTGGAGATGAGAAAGAAATTCAAAAAATTGCATATGATAGTCCACATATTGGGGAAGAAAAAGAAATTTCATAAATTGCATATGATAGTCCACGTTTTTGGAGAAGGGAAAGAAATTTCAAAAATTGGATATGATAGTCCACGTTTTTTGAGAAGGGAAAGAAATTCTTGAAATTGCATATGAGAGACCACATTTTTGGAGAAGAGAAAGAAATTTCCAAAACTGCATATGATAGTCCACGTTTTTGGAGATGAGAAAGAAAGTCCAGAAATCGCATATGATAGTCCATGTATTGGAGAAGAAAAAGAAATTTCATAAATTGCATATGATAGTCCACGTTTTTGGAGAAGGGAAATAAATTCTAGAAATTGCATATGATAGTCCACGATTTTGGAGAAGGGAAAGAAATTCCCGAAATTGCATATGATAGTCCATGTTTTTGGAGAAGAGAAAGAAATTATAGAAATGGCATATGAGAGTCCACGTTTTTAGAGAAGGGAAAGAAATTCAAGAAGCTGCATATGATAGTCCACGTTTTGGAGAAGAGAAAGAAATTTTGTAAATTGCATATGATAGTCCATATTTTTGGAAAAGGAATTGAAATTTCAGAAATTGCATATGATAGTCCATGTTTTTGGAGAAGAGAAAATAATTCTAGAAATTGAATATGATAATCCATGTTTTGGGAGAAGAGAAAGAAATTCTAGAAATTGCATTGATAGTCCACGTTTTTGGAGAAGAGAAATAAATTCCCGAAATTGCATATGATAGTCCACGTTTTGGAGAAGAGAAAGAAATTTTGTAAATTGCATATGATAGTCCATAATTTTGGAAAAGGAATTGAAATTTCAGAAATTGCATATGATAGTCCATGTTTTTGGAGAAGAGAAAATAATTCTAGAAATTGAATATGATAATCCATGTTTTGGGAGAAGAGAAAGAAATTCTAGAAATTGCATTGATAGTCCACGTTTTTGGAGAAGAGAAAGAAATTCCAGAAATTGCATATGATAGTCCACGTTTTTGGAGAAGAGGAAAAAATTCTATATATTACATATGATAGTCCACATTTTTAGAGATGCGAAAGAAATTCCGAAATTGCATATGATAGTCCACGTTTTTGTAGAAGGGAAATAAATTATAACGTTTTTGGAGAAGATAAAGAAATTTCATAAATTGCATATGATAGTCCATGTTTTTTGAGAAGAGAAAGAAATTTTAGAAATTGCATATGATAGTCCACAGTTTTGGAGAAGGGAAATAAATTCTTAAAATTGCATACGAGAGACCACATTTTTGGAGAAGAGAATGAAATTTCCCAAATTGCATATGATAGTCCACATTTTTGGAAAAGTGAAAGAAATTCCAGAAATTGCATATGATAGTCCACGTATTGGAGAAGAAAAAGAAATTTCATAAATTGCATATGATAGTCCACGTTTTTGGAGGAGGGAATGGAATTTCCAAAATTGCATATCATAGTCCACGATTTTGGAGATGGGAAAGAAATTCCCGAAATTGCATATGATAGTCCATGTTTTTGGAGAAGAGAAAGAAATTATAGAAATGGCATATGAGAGTCCACGTTTTTAGAGAAGGGAAAGAAATTCCAGAAGCTGCATATGATAATCCACGTTTTCGAGAAGAGAAAGAAATTTTGTAAATTGCATATGATAGTCCACGTTTTTGGAGAAGAGATAGAAATTTTATAAATTGCATATGATAGTCCACGTTTTCTGAAAATGGAAAAAATTCCAGAAAATGCATATGATAGTCCACATTTTTGGAGAAGGGAAAGAAATTCTTGAAATTGCATATGAGAGACCACATTTTTGGAGAAGAGAAAGAAATTTCCAAAACTCCATATGATAGTCCACGTTTTTGGAGATGAGAAAGAAATTCCAGAAATTGCATATGATAGTCCACGTATTGGAGAAGAAAAAGAAATTTCATAAATTGCATATGATAGTCCACGTTTTTGGAGAAGGGAAAGAAATTCCAGAAATTGGATATGATAGTCCACGATTTTTGACAAGGGAAAGAAATTCCCGAAATTGCATATGATAGTCCATGTTTTTGGAGAAGAGAAAGAAATTATAGAAATGGCATATGAGAGTCCACGTTTTTGGAGAAGATAAAGAAATTTCATAAATTGCATATGATATTCCATGTTTTTTGAGAAGAGAAAGAAATTCTAGAAATTGCATATGATAGTCCACGTTTTTGGAGAAGATACAGAAATTTCATAAATTGCATATGATAGTCCATGTTTTTTGAGAAGAGAAAGAAATTCTAGAAATTGCATATGATAGTCCACGTTTTTGGAGAAGGGAAATAAATTATTGAAATTGCATATGAGAGACCACGTTTTTGGAGAAGAGAAAGAAATTTTCTAAATTGCATATGATAGTCCACGTTTCTGGAGATGAGAAAGAAATTCAAAAAATTGCATATGATAGTCCACATATTGGGGAAGAAAAAGAAATTTCATAAATTGCATATGATAGTCCACGTTTTTGGAGAAGGGAAAGAAATTTCAAAAATTGGATATGATAGTCCACGTTTTTTGAGAAGGGAAAGAAATTCTTGAAATTGCATATGAGAGACCACATTTTTGGAGAAGAGAAAGAAATTTCCAAAACTGCATATGATAGTCCACGTTTTTGGAGATGAGAAAGAAAGTCCAGAAATCGCATATGATAGTCCATGTATTGGAGAAGAAAAAGAAATTTCATAAATTGCATATGATAGTCCACGTTTTTGGAGAAGGGAAATAAATTCTAGAAATTGCATATGATAGTCCACGATTTTGGAGAAGGGAAAGAAATTCCCGAAATTGCATATGATAGTCCATGTTTTTGGAGAAGAGAAAGAAATTATAGAAATGGCATATGAGAGTCCACGTTTTTAGAGAAGGGAAAGAAATTCAAGAAGATGCATATGATAGTCCACGTTTTGGAGAAGAGAAAGAAATTTTGTAAATTGCATATGATAGTCCATATTTTTGGAAAAGGAATTGAAATTTCAGAAATTGCATATGATAGTCCATGTTTTTGGAGAAGAGAAAATAATTCTAGAAATTGAATATGATAATCCATGTTTTGGGAGAAGAGAAAGAAATTCTAGAAATTGCATTGATAGTCCACGTTTTTGGAGAAGAGAAAGAAATTCCAGAAATTGCATATGATAGTCCACGTTTTTGGAGAAGAGGAAAAAATTCTATATATTACATATGATAGTCCACATTTTTAGAGATGCGAAAGAAATTCCGAAATTGCATATGATAGTCCACGTTTTTGTAGAAGGGAAATAAATTATAACGTTTTTGGAGAAGATAAAGAAATTTCATAAATTGCATATGATAGTCCATGTTTTTTGAGAAGAGAAAGAAATTTTAGAAATTGCATATGATAGTCCACAGTTTTGGAGAAGGGAAATAAATTCTTAAAATTGCATACGAGAGACCACATTTTTGGAGAAGAGAATGAAATTTCCCAAATTGCATATGATAGTCCACATTTTTGGAAAAGTGAAAGAAATTCCAGAAATTGCATATGATAGTCCACGTATTGGAGAAGAAAAAGAAATTTCATAAATTGCATATGATAGTCCACGTTTTTGGAGGAGGGAATGGAATTTCCAAAATTGCATATCATAGTCCACGATTTTGGAGATGGGAAAGAAATTCCCGAAATTGCATATGATAGTCCATGTTTTTGGAGAAGAGAAAGAAATTATAGAAATGGCATATGAGAGTCCACGTTTTTAGAGAAGGGAAAGAAATTCCAGAAGCTGCATATGATAATCCACGTTTTCGAGAAGAGAAAGAAATTTTGTAAATTGCATATGATAGTCCACGTTTTTGGAGAAGAGATAGAAATTTTATAAATTGCATATGATAGTCCACGTTTTCTGAAAATGGAAAAAATTCCAGAAAATGCATATGATAGTCCACATTTTTGGAGAAGGGAAAGAAATTCTTGAAATTGCATATGAGAGACCACATTTTTGGAGAAGAGAAAGAAATTTCCAAAACTCCATATGATAGTCCACGTTTTTGGAGATGAGAAAGAAATTCCAGAAATTGCATATGATAGTCCACGTATTGGAGAAGAAAAAGAAATTTCATAAATTGCATATGATAGTCCACGTTTTTGGAGAAGGGAAAGAAATTCCAGAAATTGGATATGATAGTCCACGATTTTTGACAAGGGAAAGAAATTCCCGAAATTGCATATGATAGTCCATGTTTTTGGAGAAGAGAAAGAAATTATAGAAATGGCATATGAGAGTCCACGTTTTTGGAGAAGATAAAGAAATTTCATAAATTGCATATGATATTCCATGTTTTTTGAGAAGAGAAAGAAATTCTAGAAATTGCATATGATAGTCCACGTTTTTGGAGAAGATACAGAAATTTCATAAATTGCATATGATAGTCCATGTTTTTTGAGAAGAGAAAGAAATTCTAGAAATTGCATATGATAGTCCACGTTTTTGGAGAAGGGAAATAAATTCTTGAAATTGCATATGAGAGACCACGTTTTTGGAGAAGAGAAAGAAATTTTCTAAATTGCATATGATAGTCCACGTTTCTGGAGATGAGAAAGAAATTCAAAAAATTGCATATGATAGTCCACATATTGGGGAAGAAAAAGAAATTTCATAAATTGCATATGATAGTCCACGTTTTTGGAGAAGGGAAAGAAATTTCAAAAATTGGATATGATAGTCCACGTTTTTTGAGAAGGGAAAGAAATTCTTGAAATTGCATATGAGAGACCACATTTTTGGAGAAGAGAAAGAAATTTCCAAAACTGCATATGATAGTCCACGTTTTTGGAGATGAGAAAGAAAGTCCAGAAATCGCATATGATAGTCCATGTATTGGAGAAGAAAAAGAAATTTCATAAATTGCATATGATAGTCCACGTTTTTGGAGAAGGGAAATAAATTCTAGAAATTGCATATGATAGTCCACGATTTTGGAGAAGGGAAAGAAATTCCCGAAATTGCATATGATAGTCCATGTTTTTGGAGAAGAGAAAGAAATTATAGAAATGGCATATGAGAGTCCACGTTTTTAGAGAAGGGAAAGAAATTCAAGAAGCTGCATATGATAGTCCACGTTTTGGAGAAGAGAACGAAATTTTGTAAATTGCATATGATAGTCCATATTTTTGGAAAAGGAATTGAAATTTCAGAAATTGCATATGATAGTCCATGTTTTTGGAGAAGAGAAAATAATTCTAGAAATTGAATATGATAATCCATGTTTTGGGAGAAGAGAAAGAAATTCTAGAAATTGCATTGATAGTCCACGTTTTTGGAGAAGAGAAATAAATTCCCGAAATTGCATATGATAGTCCACGTTTTGGAGAAGAGAAAGAAATTTTGTAAATTGCATATGATAGTCCATATTTTTGGAAAAGGAATTGAAATTTCCGAAATTGCATATGATAGTCCATGTTTTTGGAGAAGAGAAAATAATTCTAGAAATTGAATATGATAATCCATGTTTTGGGAGAAGAGAAAGAAATTCTAGAAATTGCATTGATAGTCCAGGTTTTTGGAGAAGAGAAATAAATTCCCGAAATTGCATATGATAGTCCACGTTTTTGGAGAAGAGGAAAAAATTTTATATATTACATATGATAGTCCACATTTTTAGAGATGCGAAAGAAATTCCAAAATTGCATATGATAGTCCATGTTTTTGGAGAAGAGAAAGAAATTATAACGTTTTTGGAGAAGATAAAGAAATTTCATAAATTGCATATGATAGTCCATGTTTTTTGAGAAGAGAAAGAAATTTTAGAAATTGCATATGATAGTCCACGGTTTTGGAGAAGGGAAATAAATTCTTGAAATTGCATACGAGAGACCACATTTTTGGAGAAGAGAATGAAATTTCCCAAATTGCATATGATAGTCCACATTTTTGGAAAAGTGAAAGAAATTCCAGAAATTGCATATGATAGTCCACGTATTGGAGAAGAAAAAGAAATTTCATAAATTGCATATGATAGTCCACGTTTTTGGAGGAGGGAATGGAATTTCCAAAATTGCATATCATAGTCCACGATTTTGGAGATGGGAAAGAAATTCCCGAAATTGCATATGATAGTCCATGTTTTTGGAGAAGAGAAAGAAATTATAGAAATGGCATATGAGAGTCCACGTTTTTAGAGAAGAGAAAGAAATTCCAGAAGCTGCATATGATAATCCACGTTTTCGAGAAGAGAAAGAAATTTTGTAAATTGCATATGATAGTCCACGTTTTTGGAGAAGAGATAGAAATTTTATAAATTGCATATGATAGTCCACGTTTTCTGAAAATGGAAAAAATTCCAGAAAATGCATATGATAGTCCACATTTTTGGAGAAGGGAAAGAAATTCTTGAAATTGCATATGAGAGACCACATTTTTGGAGAAGAGAAAGAAATTTCCAAAACTCCATATGATAGTCCACGTTTTTGGAGATGAGAAAGAAATTCCAGAAATTGCATATGATAGTCCACGTATTGGAGAAGAAAAAGAAATTTCATAAATTGCATATGATAGTCCACGTTTTTGGAGAAGGGAAAGAAATTCCAGAAATTGGATATGATAGTCCACGATTTTTGACAAGGGAAAGAAATTCCCGAAATTGCATATGATAGTCCATGTTTTTGGAGAAGAGAAAGAAATTATAGAAATGGCATATGAGAGTCCACGTTTTTGGAGAAGATATAGAAATTTCATAAATTGCATATGATATTCCATGTTTTTTGAGAAGAGAAAGAAATTCTAGAAATTGCATATGATAGTCCACGTTTTTGGAGAAGATACAGAAATTTCATAAATTGCATATGATAGTCCATGTTTTTTGAGAAGAGAAAGAAATTCTAGAAATTGCATATGATAGTCCACGTTTTTGGAGAAGGGAAATAAATTCTTGAAATTGCATATGAGGGACCACGTTTTTGGAGAAGAGAAAGAAATTTTCTAAATTGCATATGATAGTCCACGTTTCTGGAGATGAGAAAGAAATTCAAAAAATTGCATATGATAGTCCACATATTGGGGAAGAAAAAGAAATTTCATAAATTGCATATGATAGTCCACGTTTTTGGAGAAGGGAAAGAAATTTCAAAAATTGGATATGATAGTCCACGTTTTTTGAGAAGGGAAAGAAATTCTTGAAATTGCATATGAGAGACCACATTTTTGGAGAAGAGATGTAATACCCCGTATTAATTAAATGCTCTAATGTATTAACTGACACTGAGGTTTTATCAATTGATACGATAGAGATACTTTTGGACATTAAGTTAGTAGTGTTAACTTAAAGATATTTCCTTATATCCTTTCCTTTTGTTTTCTTCTTCATTCTACACCAAAAAGCCAAAGATAGAGAGAAGAAGTAGAGAGAAGGAAGAGCAAAGGAGAAAGAGGAGAAAAGCTTGGATCTTCACCATTTCTTCGCCGAATCAACTCATCTTCGACATCAACGACTCTTAATCGAGGTGGGTTCTAGTTAGAAACTTATAGCTTTGATTGTGGATGAGAAATCATAAGTTTTGATTTAGGGTTTTGTATAGAGGAAATCTAGGTTTTGGACAAATTCATCAATGTTCATGAGCAAAGTGATTATAATCCATGAATATAACATCTATAGGTTGTATCTATGCCTTATTATGATCTGGAACAGGTGTGAATGGGTTTAGATGGTTTTTGAACCATGGATCTGTGTGTGAAGCAGAGCTGAGAACTGAGTTCTCGCGCGCTTCGCGGCGCGAACGGGGCTGCGCGGCGCGAACTATGCAGGTTTGTAGGGGTTTTGTTTCTGCCTTCAGTACGCGGCGCGTACTGGGTGTCGCGGCGCGAACAGTTGGAAATCTTTAGAGCTTTGCTTCTGCCATAGGGTTCGCGGCGCGTAAATTAGTTAGCGGCGCGAACAGTGTTAGAATTATAGTGGTTTGCTTCTGCCATAGGGTTCGCGGCGCGACCTAGTTGTTGCGCGGCGCGAACTGAAGCTTCCTTAACCAAATTTTCTTAACTTAGCGGAAATTGTTTCAAGCATAACCTTTGAACCGTAACTCTGTTTTAACCACCGTTTGAAGCAGTAATAGGCTAGGAGTGTGTCCTTTATAGTGGTGTAGATTTTGGAACCATGAGGACGTTGTGCTCTTGGTATGATGCTTATGTACTCTATAATTATTGTTTGAGTTCTATTGCAGGTGGATTGGTAATACCTTGTTATATGTGTTTATATCAAGAGGGTTAAATAACTACATTGTTATGTGAATAAAGCATAAGTGAGGAAAACTAGGAATTGTTAGGTTGTGTAGCTTAACAAAGAAACCTAGGATGAAACATTATATGGGCATACGTGTTGGAATCTTATGAGGAAAGGCTAACAGGCCTAGTGGTTTGCGGAAGCGATCACCATTGTTGATGTATTAATCGGAACCGTAGTATTTTCTTTATTTCTTTATTTTTCCTTTGAATGCTAACAGGCATTCACCGTGCAGAGAGGCACAATAATCTTGGCAGGTTTGATTCCCGCTTTTGTGTACGAATGGAACCTACGGGTAGAGACTTGTGATGGTGTACGGGCCATGTGAAGTGACGATTCATGGGGAAAGGCTCATGAGTCCGAATCCATGTCGTATGTCAAGATTTTTCCAAAGGATTCATGACTCGTGCCACCTCCTAGACGTAGAAGGGGACGGGAATATGGGGATGCCTTGGTATTGGTTTCCGATTAATAATCTTGTGTTGAGTTGTTGAACTCTAAGTATGATTCCATATAATGTTAGTGTGAGAACTCAAGGTCTAGTTCCTTATGACTTGAGACTTATAGATTAGAACCTTGTAAAGCCGAGAGGATCCATAGGATAGGGAACTCACTGGGATTTTATATCTCACCCCATTATATATTGATTTCAGGTACTACAGGTTCCGCGAAGGGTAAGGAGAAAGAAGTTTGATTTCCTTATTCCTTGTTCTTATTTTGGATATGGCGAAGCTTCCGTTGTGGAGTTCTTTTGAGATCATTGTCTGATCTAGTTCTTAGCTTTTTATTTTGAACATCTTGAATGTATTATGCCATTGTGTAGAACTTTAGTATTTGGGCATTAATATGTATAATGTGTTGTCTAGGAACTTATTGGTATTTCAGTACCAAATACTTGGATTCATGTATACTTATATGATTTGATGCATGTATTTATATATGGGTGTTACAGGAACCCTCCGAACTCTGAACATATTTAAATTCAGCTAAACTTATTCTTTTTTATTGCTATTATAATTATTGTTTGTGTAACATACTTTATTTGATGTTTCATTTTTGGTGGTTTGTACCGAGAGACAACTGTTGATGTACGATATTAACGATGTACACCATCCTACTGTAAGTTGGTAGTGTTTTCAATAAAACTTAAAATACACTATTTTTTTAATATAAGTCTTATTTATATGATTTTATTATAACAAAAATATCTTTTAGGTGAAAAGATGGCAAATACATCAAGAAGGCCTCGGGTTGAGGATCTTTCTTTTGCACCAACAAATTCCTTGTGAGTTTTACTTGATTTCTTAACTTCAATATAAAAGTGTCATTATGGTTGGGAGAAAGTTCGGTAAGAAAAAATTGTAAACTATATGTTTTAAGTTTTTGTTATTTGTTAAAGCTTTCTGACTATATTTAAGTGTTTTAAATTATATATCCTAGGCTCATTTTCCATATCACTCTTATTTTTACAACTATATTCATGTGTACTTTTACAATGTGTTCCAATTATGCATATTTACGCAACACCGTTTACTTTGTATCTAATGTACTTTCATCTAAGTAGCGAGTCACCTTGCTACGCATGTTCTATGTAAATCACTCACATGACTTGTATTAATGAGCATAGGAATTTAAGTAATTTGAATTTTTAAAATATTTTTACAGTGCGGAGGCAGTGGCAGCCAACCCAGATCATACTTGCCGCGATGTTGTTGGTTCACAAGGAATCACATCTTGTGCAGCACATCTGTTATTGAACAAGATTGTTACAAGAACTAATGTAAGTTTAAAATTAAAAATGTTTGGATTCTATTATAATTTTAATATAACCTTGCATCAATATAAGATTAGTTTTTTTATTCCCAAATTAATATATACATTAATTTTCTTTTTCCTTTTTTTTTGGAACTATAATTGAATGCTTAAATTAAATGCCCATCATTAACTAATGTTCTCTAATTTAATTTTCAGAGAAGTTCCCAATGTTGATCACAGACAAGAATTCATGTGAAGTGGAAAAGAAATGTAGGACATTCTATTAAACATCGATGTTGTCATTTAGATATTATGAATTCTTTCACGTGTGTTTTAACACGGTGTAAAAACTGCACATGATTTCTGTGACACGGGTAAAAATTGCACATGATTTCTGTGGATTGATCATACCACAATTTCCTCAAATTAAGGTTAGGTTTTTGTTTTGTCCTTGTTCTTTGAAAATGAAACAATTTAGTAGATACTTCACCTTGTAAATGCACCTCAATGCAACTTGTGTCTTCTTTGTTAGTATGAGACTATATTTCAAGTAGGGTTGTTCATGGTTCATGAATTACATTGAACCAAACCACATTTATGGTTCAGTTTAGTTTGCAATAATTATTTCAATAAAAATTCAACTAACTCTTAAAGCGGTTTCAATATAATTTAAAACTTGTTTAGAACCAGTTTATATTTATAAACTAGTTTATAAGTAGTTTGCAGTTTTAAACCAATTTTATGTTTAAACTCTTTTAAAACCAATTTATTAATTTCATAAAATTATATTACAAGATGATATTTTCATAATATTTATATTAAGAAAAAATATTTGTTTGGAAAAACAAAAAATTGAGTTTTTTTTTAAAATATAAAAAGTTCGAATTTTTTCGTAAAAATTAAGTTTTTTGGAAATACCAAAAATTGATTTTTTCCGGAAAAACGGAAATAATTTAGATTTTTCTGAAATACAAAAAAACGGTTTTTTTCAGAAAAACAAAAAGTCAAGTTTTTTGAAAATACAAAAAAAAATCAAGTTTTTAAATCATTGGCTTGTTTAAACGGTTAAGTTTTTCATCCAATGGTCAAATGTCATTTCCTTAACTACCCTTATGAAAGGCCCTTGTTTAAACGGTTAAGTTGGTACACAATATTGGCTTGTTTAGTTGCAAATGTTAAATGTAAAACAGGAATTGTATTTGTATCTTTTTCTTAAGTTCATTTGCATGAACACAATTATTTTGAAATGCTATTTCTACGCATTTTGTGCGTTAGCTTCTTCGTTGGAGGCCTATCTCAAAACTCGCTAATTTGAGAGTAGGGTGAAACTTGCAGGTTTTAATAACATCATATGAAATGAAATTATGAACCTCGCACATAAAATTAGAAACTTAACCTTAGAGAGACAATGACAATAGGAGGATACCATTATTAATCTTCAATTGAAGATCAATAAACTCATTTTTGTGTTAATCCTTATGATCCAAAAGCTAGCGTAGTATTTATTTCTATATGACTTTCACCCTCTTTACCTTTTTCTTTTCCTTATCAGTACTAACTTTTTATTTAATGTTTTTGTTTAATAGGAAAAATATGGTCAGTTTGGGATCAACATCAACTTATTCAAATACTAGTTCAATACTACTTATGGATTCCTTTAAGGAGGTAACTTGTTTCAATGAATTTTTTACATATCTCAAGTGTTTAAAACTCCATTTCTTTTATACATCATTAAGTGTAATTTTTTTTTTTGCATTTTTATACATCTAAAATTGTTTAGTTGTCTAAGCTATACCACCTTTCTCCAAGTTCATCAAACCAAAATTCAATCTAGCACATAAAAATGCATTTTCAAGGAGGGTACCAAGTGTTAAAACCTTTATGACCTCCATTCTCAACTCTCAAGGTTTTCTTTTTGTCTCAAGTTGTGTAGTTTGCTATGCAACTTTTCCTTTTCAAAATAATTTGTGCATTATTTCTTTAGTGTTTCATGAGAATCCTTTGGATATGTGTGTGTATGTATGTATGTATGTATGCATGTATGTATGTATGTATGTATGTATGTATGTATGTATGTATGTATGTATGTATGTATGTATGTATGTATGTATGTATGTATGTATGTATGTATGTATGTATGTATGTATGTATGTATGTAAAAAACTACCGTAAGTAATAGAGTATTAATAATTCTTTGATTTCAATAGCGCGAGGAGTTCATTTTTTTCCTTATGTTTATATTATTTTGAATTTGACTTATATTATAAAATTGTTTTTTTAATATAAATGTTTTAATTTATAAAAAGATTGGAGCGTTTTCACACTCATATAGGGCTACTTCCCTGGCGGAAGTTGGAAAGCGTTGTAGGTCGTATAATGATGTAAGTATCCACTAAACTGTGTAAATTATTTTATGTTTATTCATTAGACTTGCATTTTTCTACTTCTTTTTGGCAGCCAGGAAGTTCAAAAATTGACGCGTTAGTGCAAAAACTATTGTTTAGTTTTAGTGAACGTTTTCGTAGCATAAATTGTGATGCATAAAATATCACACAACTTAAGTAAATCACGCATTATTTTGTTTACAGTCATGACATCACAACTGTCTCAATAGATACTGAGATAATTACAATATTAGATTAATTTTTTTGGCTTAATTTACAGGTCCTTTCTAAATATAGTTAAACAACTCAGTGTTACCATTTACATTTGATTAAACTATTTTTTTTATTATTTTATTTTATTTTTTTCAATATATTTATAATTATAATTATAGGTATTTTTGAACCATGTTGTAGGAAAAACATGTTTCTATTATTGATTTAAACTTTTATTGTACTGCTAGATGTGACTGAAGATGTAGTTGACGAAGCAAAACATCTAATGCACATTAATGTTGGACATATGTTAGTTTTCCGTATCAAGTGGAACCCTCCGAACTCTGAACATATTTAAATTCAGCTAAACTTATTCTTTTTTATTGCTATTATAATTATTGTTTGTGTAACATACTTTATTTGATGTTTCATTTTTTGGTGGTTTGTACCGAGAGACAACTGTTGATGTACGATATTAACGATGTACACCATCCTACTGTAAGTTGGTAGTGTTTTCAATAAAACTTAAAATACACTATTTTTTTAATATAAGTCTTATTTATATGATTTTATTATAACAAAAATATCTTTTAGGTGAAAAGATGGCAAATACATCAAGAAGGCCTCGGTTTGAGGATCTTTCTTTTGCACCAACAAATTCCTTGTGAGTTTTACTTGATTTCTTAACTTCAATATAAAAGTGTCATTATGGTTGGGAGAAAGTTCGGTAAGAAAAAATTGTAAACTATATGTTTTAAGTTTTTGTTATTTGTTAAAGCTTTCTGACTATATTTAAGTGTTTTAAATTATATATCCTAGGCTCATTTTCCATATCACTCTTATTTTTACAACTATATTCATGTGTACTTTTACAATGTGTTCCAATTATGCATATTTACGCAACACCGTTTACTTTGTATCTAATGTACTTTCATCTAAGTAGCGAGTCACCTTGCTACGCATGTTCTATGTAAATCACTCACATGACTTGTATTAATGAGCATAGGAATTTAAGTAATTTGAATTTTTAAAATATTTTTACAGTGCGGAGGCAGTGGCAGCCAACCCAGATCATACTTGCCGCGATGTTGTTGGTTCACAAGGAATCACATCTTGTGCAGCACATCTGTTATTGAACAAGATTGTTACAAGAACTAATGTAAGTTTAAAATTAAAAATGTTTGGATTCTATTATAATTTTAATATAACCTTGCATCAATATAAGATTAGTTTTTTTATTCCCAAATTAATATATACATTAATTTTCTTTTTCCTTTTTTTTTGGAACTATAATTGAATGCTTAAATTAAATGCCCATCATTAACTAATGTTCTCTAATTTAATTTTCAGAGAAGTTCCCAATGTTGATCACACACAAGAATTCATGTGAAGTGGAAAAGAAATGTAGGACATTCTATTAAACATCGATGTTGTCATTTAGATATTATGAATTCTTTCACGTGTGTTTTAACACGGTGTAAAAACTGCACATGATTTCTGTGACACGGGTAAAAATTGCACATGATTTCTGTGGATTAATCATACCACAATTTCCTCAAATTAAGGTTAGGTTTTTGTTTTGTCCTTGTTCTTTGAAAATGAAACAATTTAGTAGATACTTCACCTTGTAAATGCACCTCAATGCAACTTGTGTCTTCTTTGTTAGTATGAGACTATATTTCAAGTAGGGTTGTTCATGGTTCATGAATTACATTGAACTAAACCACATTTATGGTTCAGTTTAGTTTGCAATAATTATTTCAATAAAAATTCAACTAACTCTTAAAGCGGTTTCAATATAATTTAAAACTAGTTTAGAACCAGTTTATATTTATAAACTAGTTTATAAATAGTTTGCAATTTTAAACCAATTTTATGTTTAAACTCTTTTAAAACCAATTTATTAATTTCATAAAATTATATTACAAGATGATATTTTCATAATATTTATTTTAAGAAAAAATATTTGTTTGGAAAAACAAAAAATTGAGTTTTTTTTTAAAATATAAAAAGTTCAAATTTTTTCGTAAAAATTAAGTTTTTTGGAAATACCAAAAATTGATTTTTTCCGGAAAAACGGAAATAATTTAGATTTTTCTGAAATACAAAAAAACGATTTTTTTCAGAAAAACAAAAAGTCAAGTTTTTTGAAAATACAAAAAAAAATCAAGTTTTTAAATCATTGGCTTGTTTAAACGGTTAAGTTTTTCATCCAATGGTCAAATGTCATTTCCTTAACTACCCTTATGAAAGGCCCTTGTTTAAACGGTTAAGTTGGTACACAATATTGGCTTGTTTAGTTGCAAATGTTAAATGTAAAACAGGAATTGTATTTGTATCTTTTTCTTAAGTTCATTTGCATGAACACAATTATTTTGAAATGCTATTTCTACGCATTTTGTGCGTTAGCTTCTTCGTTGGAGGCCTATCTCAAAACTCGCTAATTTGAGAGTAGGGTGAAACTTGCAGGTTTTAATAACATCATATGAAATGAAATTATGAACCTCGCACATAAAATTAGAAACTTAACCTATGAGAGACAATGACAATAGGAGGATACCATTATTAATCTTCAATTGAAGATCATTAAACTCATTTTTGTGTTAATCCTTATGATCCAAAAGCTAGCGTAGTATTTATTTCTATATGACTTTCACCCTCTTTACCTTTTTCTTTTCCTTATCAGTACTAACTTTTTATTTAATGTTTTTGTTTAATAGGAAAAATATGGTCAGTTTGGGATCAACATCAACTTATTCAAATACTAGTTCAATACTACTTATGGATTCCTTTAAGGAGGTAACTTGTTTCAATGAATTTTTTACATATCTCAAGTGTTTAAAACTCCATTTCTTTTATACATCATTAAGTGTAATTTTTTTTTTTGCATTTTTATACATCTAAAATTGTTTAGTTGTCTAAGCTATACCACCTTTCTCCAAGTTCATCAAACCAAAATTCAATCTAGCACATAAAAATGCATTTTCAAGGAGGGTACCAAGTGTTAAAACCTTTATGACCTCCATTCTCAACTCTCAAGGTTTTCTTTTTGTCTCAAGTTGTGTAGTTTGCTATGCAACTTTTCCTTTTCAAAATAATTTGTGCATTATTTCTTTAGTGTTTCATGAGAATCCTTTGGATATGTGTGTGTATGTATGTATGTATGCATGTATGTATGTATGTATGTATGTATGTATGTATGTATGTATGTACGTATGTATGTATGTATGTATGTATGTATGTATGTATGTATGTATGTATGTATGTATGTATGTAGGTATGTATGTATGTATGTATGTATGTATGTATGTATGTATGTATGTATGTATGTATGTATGTATGTATGTATGTATGTAAAAAACTACCGTAAGTAATAGAGTATTAATAATTCTTTGATTTCAATAGCGCGAGGAGTTCATTTTTTTCCTTATGTTTATATTATTTTGAATTTGACTTATATTATAAAATTGTTTTTTTAATATAAATGTTTTAATTTATAAAAAGATTGGAGCGTTTTCACACTCATATAGGGCTACTTCCCTGGCGGAAGTTGGAAAGCGTTGTAGGTCGTATAATGATGTAAGTATCCACTAAGCTGTGTAAATTATTTTATGTTTATTCATTAGACTTGCATTTTTCTACTTCTTTTTGGCAGCCAGGAAGTTCAAAAATTGACGCGTTAGTGCAAAAACTATTGTTTAGTTTTAGTGAACGTTTTCGTAGCATAAATTGTGATGCATAAAATATCACACAACTTAAGTAAATCACGCATTATTTTGTTTACAGTCATGACATCACAACTGTCTCAATAGATACTGAGATAATTACAATATTAGATTAATTTTTTTGGCTTAATTTACAGGTCCTTTTCTAATATAGTTAAACAACTCAGTGTTACCATTTACATTTGATTAAACTATTTTTTTTATTATTTTATTTTATTTTTTTCAATATATTTATAATTATAATTATAGGTATTTTTGAACCATGTTGTAGGAAAAACATGTTTCTATTATTGATTTAAACTTTTATTGTACTGCTAGATGTGACTGAAGATGTAGTTGACGAAGCAAAACATCTAATGCACATTAATGTTGGACATATGTTAGTTTTCCGTATCAAGTGGAACCCTCCGAACTCTGAACATATTTAAATTCAGCTAAACTTATTCTTTTTTATTGCTATTATAATTATTGTTTGTGTAACATACTTTATTTGATGTTTCATTTTTGGTGGTTTGTACCGAGAGACAACTGTTGATGTACGATATTAACGATGTACACCATCCTACTGTAAGTTGGTAGTGTTTTCAATAAAACTTAAAATACACTATTTTTTTAATATAAGTCTTATTTATATGATTTTATTATAACAAAAATATCTTTTAGGTGAAAAGATGGCAAATACATCAAGAAGGCCTCGGTTTGAGGATCTTTCTTTTGCACCAACAAATTCCTTGTGAGTTTTACTTGATTTATTAACTTCAATATAAAAGTGTCATTATGGTTGGGAGAAAGTTCGGTAAGAAAAAATTGTAAACTATATGTTTTAAGTTTTTGTTATTTGTTAAAGCTTTCTGACTATATTTAAGTGTTTTAAATTATATATCCTAGGCTCATTTTCCATATCACTCTTATTTTTACAACTATATTCATGTGTACTTTTACAATGTGTTCCAATTATGCATATTTACGCAACACCGTTTACTTTGTATCTAATGTACTTTCATCTAAGTAGCGAGTCACCTTGCTACGCATGTTCTATGTAAATCACTCACATGACTTGTATTAATGAGCATAGGAATTTAAGTAATTTGAATTTTTAAAATATTTTTACAGTGCGGAGGCAGTGGCAGCCAACCCAGATCATACTTGCCGCGATGTTGTTGGTTCACAAGGAATCACATCTTGTGCAGCACATCTGTTATTGAACAAGATTGTTACAAGAACTAATGTAAGTTTAAAATTAAAAATGTTTGGATTCTATTATAATTTTAATATAACCTTGCATCAATATAAGATTAGTTTTTTTATTCCCAAATTAATATATACATTAATTTTCTTTTTCCTTTTTTTTTGGAACTATAATTGAATGCTTAAATTAAATGCCCATCATTAACTAATGTTCTCTAATTTAATTTTCAGAGAAGTTCCCAATGTTGATCACAGACAAGAATTCATGTGAAGTGGAAAAGAAATGTAGGACATTCTATTAAACATCGATGTTGTCATTTAGATATTATGAATTCTTTCACGTGTGTTTTAACACGGTGTAAAAACTGCACATGATTTTTGTGACACGGGTAAAAATTGCACATGATTTCTGTGGATTGATCATACCACAATTTCCTCAAATTAAGGTTAGGTTTTTGTTTTGTCCTTGTTCTTTGAAAATGAAACAATATTGTAGATACTTCACCTTGTAAATGCACCTCAATGCAACTTGTGTCTTCTTTGTTAGTATGAGACTATATTTCAAGTACGGTTGTTCATGGTTCATGAATTACATTGAACCAAACCACATTTATGGTTCAGTTTAGTTTGCAATAATTATTTCAATAAAAATTCAACTAACTCTTAAAGCGGTTTCAATATAATTTAAAACTAGTTTGCAATTTTAAACCAATTTTATGTTTAAACTCTTTTAAAACCAAATTATTAATTTCATAAAATTATATTACAAGATCATATTTTCATAATATTTATTTTAAGAAAAAATATTTGTTTGGAAAAACAAAAAATTGAGTTTTTTTTTTTAAATATAAAAAGTTCGAATTTTTTCGTAAAAATTAAGTTTTTTGGAAATACCAAAAGTTGATTTTTTCCGGAAAAACGGAAATAATTTAGATTTTTCTGAAATACAAAAAAACGATTTTTTTCAGAAAAACAAAAAGTCAAGTTTTTTGAAAATACAAAAAAAAATCAAGTTTTTAAGAAATACAAAAAATTGGATTTTTTTTCGGAAAAACGAAAAAATCGAGTTTTCGGATTTAAAAAAAATCAACTTTTTTCGAAAAAACAAAAAATCGAGTTTTTTTAAATAAAAAAAAACGAGTTTTTTTCGGAAAAACAAGATGTCAAGTTGTTTGGAAATACAAAACTTCAAGTTTTTAAGAAATACAAAATATTGAGTTTTTTGTAAAAAAAAAACTAAAAATTAATTTTTTTTGAGAAAACGAAAAAATAGAGTTTTTTCAGATATATAAAAAATCGACTTTTTCGGAAAAACAAAAACTCGTGCTTTTTGGAAAAAAACAAGAATTGAGTTTTTTCATAAATACAAGTGTCAAGTTTTCAGGAAACACAAAAATTCAATTTTTTTTGGAAATACAAAAAATAGAGTTTTTTTCGGAAAAACACAAAATCGAGTTTTTCTGAAATACAAAAAATCAAGTTTTTGGATACACGAAAAAATAGAGTTTTTGGATACACAAAAAACCGACTTTTCAAAAACATGGAAAATCGAGTTTTTTCGAAAAAACAAAAATTGAGCTTTCTTGAAAAAACGAAAACTGTCGAGTTTTTTTCAGAAATAGAAAAATTGAGTTTATCGAAAATACAAAAGATTGAGTTTTTTCGAAAAAGAATTGTTTTTTTAAATTTTTTTTGGATACTTTTTTATTTTTTTAAATTATTTTTTCCCAATTAATCTTTTATTTTTTATGAGAAACTAATATATATAATTAAATCAGTTTATAAAAGGAAACTGGTTTTGATTCAGTTTCAAGTTGAATTTGAGTTGCTTAAATTAAATGGTTTAGTTCATTAACCATTTAAATTTTTCAATTTTTCATGGTGCAATGCAATTCAGTTCAAGTATACTATTCAGTTAACCATATTTTTGAACACCCATAATTCCAAGTTGGAATCTCATCGAGCATAGTTCCTTCATTGCTCCTCTTTACGTTTCGCGACACTGTCAAAAATTGTGGAAGGCAGACACGATCAACCATGACGCCTCCAAGATAAAACAACCTAATTATAAAATATACGATTACTACTTGCCTGGTAGATAATCAGTCTAGAAGTACACTTTTTGAAGGCACAAAGTATAAGTTTAAGAGTCCACCTAAGAGAGGGTGAAATAAGTGCAATGATCAATTTTTGATTTAAGTGGTATATTACTTTATTTTTCTGGTTTGACGATGTTTACGAAAAAAATAAAGTGCAGAAAAGAATAAAGAACACAAGGATGTATCCTGGTTCCCCTTATATAATTCGAGAGTACTTCAGTCCCTTTTCAACAAGAAAGAGATCTTACTATTGTTAGAACTTGTACAAGACCAACACAATCACAAAGAACAATCCTCTTATGATTAACCAAATTGAAATAAGAACAATCCTCTCAAACTCAACTCTGTTGCTTCCAACAATCCTAGATAATAAGGATACAAACCAACCAAGTATAATAAGAAAAAATACGTTCATTTATACTATATTGTTTCCAACAATCATGGACAACAAGGAAACACACCTAATGTCAAACAATCCTTGATAATTAGGAATTTCTTACAATAAATAATGAATAAAGATGTAGAGTAATTATCACTTTTATAATCTTAAGTGATATATCAATGTAATTGATCTTCCCTCCCAATGAAAATAATTCACAAACACTAAAGTGTTAGAATGCTCAAGAATTTTCGGTTTAGAAGATGTGAATGTATGCAGAAAAGTTCTTGAATAAAAGTTGAAATACTTGAAATGTGAGTTTTGAAAGTTTAAGTGTTTGATTCGAAGAGGTGAATTGTAATTTGTAATTTCATGTATTTATATGAGCATAACACCTTTATGAATCATGGTGAAGTCATGGAAAAATATCATGAACAAACGCTAAGTTAAAATAAAAAGGTTTCATGAAGAAATGCAAGAAAATCTTTCTATACATTTGATAGATCTTCATATTATGATTTATTTTTGTATAGATATTTTTATGTAGGTGTGGGGTCTTACACACTGTCAATTTTCAAATAAAATTGACTCATGCCCACCCGCTTAAGTAAGTTTATAAGTTTGTTAGCCTTTAAATTTAGTCTTATATAGTTGCTGAGAATGACTATAAAATAAGTTTTAATGTTGTTTTTCTCTTTTTGTTATGCACCACCCTCAACAATCGTCGTGGTTGGGAGAAAGTTCGTTAAGAAAAAAATTGTAAACTATATGTTTTAAGTTTTTGTTATTTGTTAAAGCTTTTGATCACTACTATATCAAACATCTAAGAATATTTTAATATTATATTAAACCTTTATTTATTTGGTTATATCACTTTCTAAATATATTCTTCTCAGATTATATCGTAATATCATTTTCCATATTCTTCTTCGCTCTTTACAACAAACTTTCATATTATTTAAAATTTGTGAGTTTTTTATTTTTGGTTATTAAATTCAGTTTTAAAGCACAATTCATTTTTGAAAAAATGAGTTTAAATTGATTTTTTATTTAATTTCAAATTCATTAATATTTAAATAAAAAATAAGTTTCTAGAATAAATTTCCTTATATGTTTCTAACTATATTTAAGTATTTTCGATTGTATATCCTAGGCTCATTTTCCATATCACTCTTCTTTTTACAACAATCTTCCATTGTACTTTTACAATACGTGTTCCAATTATGCAGATTTACGCAACACAATTTGTTAGCGAGTCACCTTGTTACGTATGTTTTAGGTAAATCACTCACATGATTGTATTAATGAGCATAGGAATTTAAGCAATTTGAAAGTTTTTAATATTTTTATAGTGTATAGGCAGTGGCAGTCAACCCGGATCAGTCACCTTGTTACGTATGTTCTAGGTAAATCACTCACATGATTTATTTCTTTTATATCTAATCAATCACATGCTTTATTATATTTAGCACATTATAAAGCTATGCACTATACATGTTCAACCATTTTACATGTATGCATATAAGAAGACTTATGTATCTTATATCTTGACTTCAAAGGTGTTTTCCGTTCATGTTTTGACAACAGTAGCAACATAAGACCTGTGTCTTATCTTGCTTTTTTTGTATTTGGCATAATTCTATATAAGAGTTGTCTTGTTGGTCAAATATCATTTCCTTAACTACCCTTATGAAATGCCCTTGTTTAAATGGTTAAGTTGGTATACAATATTGCCTTGTTTAATTGCAAATGTTAAATGTAAAACAGGAATTGTATTTGTACCTTTTTCTTAAGTTCATTTGCACGAACACAATTATTTTGAAATGCTTTTTCTACTCATTTTTTGCGTTAGCTTCTTCGTTGGAGGCCTATCTCAAAACTTGCTAATTTGAAAGTAGGGTGAAACTAGCAGGTTTTACATTTAACATCATATGAAATGTAATTATGAGCATAGCACATAAAATTAGAAACTTAACCTTAGAGAGACAATGACAATAGGAGGATACCATTATTAATCTTCAATTGAAGATCAGTAAACTCAATTTTTGTGTTGATCCTTATGATCCAAAAGCTAGCGTAGTATTTATTTCTATATGAATTTCAGCCTCTTTACCTTTTTCTTTTCCTTAGCAGTACTAACTTTTTATTTAATATTTTTGTTTATTAGGAAAAATATGGTCAGTTTGGGATCAACATCAACTTATTCAAATACTTGTTCAAGACTACTTATGGATTCCTTTAAGGAGGTAACTTGTTTTAATGAATTTTTTTCATATCTCAAGTGTTTAAAAACCCATTTCCTTTATACATCATTAAGTGTAATTTTTATACATCTTAAATTGTTTAGTTGTCTTAGCTATACCACTTTTCTCCAATTTCATCAAACCAAAATTCAATCTAGCACATAAAAATGCATTTTCAAGGATGGTACCAAGTGTTAAATCTTTTATGACCTCCATTCTCAACTTATATAAGGCTACTTCCCTGACGAAAGTTGGAAAGCGTTGTAGGTCGTATAATGATGTAAGTATCCACTAAACTGTGTAAATTCTTTTATGTTTATTCATTAGACTTGCATTTTTCTACTTCTTTTTGGCAGCCAGGAAGTTCAAAAATTGATGGGTTAGTGCCAAAACTATTGTTTAGTTTTAGTGAACGTTATTCGTAACATAAATTGTGATGCATAAAATATCACGCAACTTAAGTAAATTACACATTGTTTTGTTTACAGTCATGGCATCACAACTGTCTCAATTGATACTGAGATAATTACAATATTAGATTAATTTGTTTGGACTTAATTCACAGGTCCTTTTCTAATATAGTTAAACAACTCAGTGTTACCATTTATATTTGGTTAAACTATTTTTTCTGATTATTTTATTTTTTTCAATATATTTATAATTATAATTATAGGTATTTTTGAACCATGTTGTAGGGAAAACATGTTTCTATTATTGATTTAAACTTTTAGTGTACTACTAGATGTAACTGAAGATGTAGTTGACGAAGAAAAATATCTAATGCACATTAATGTCGGGCATATGTTAGTTTCCCGTGTCAAGTAGAACCCTCTGAACTCTGAACAGATTTAAATTTAGCTAAACTTATTCTTTTTTTATTGCTATTATAATTATTGTTAGTGTAACATACTTTATTTGATGTTTCATTTTTGTTGGTTTGTACCTGGAGGCAACGATTAATGTACGATCTTAACGATGTACACCATCCTACTGTAAGTTGGTAGTGTTTTCAATAAAACTTAAAATACACTATTTTGTTGAAAATAAGTCTTATTTATATGATTTTACTATAACGAAAATATTTTTTAGGTAAAAAGATGACAAATACATCAAGGAGGCCTCAGTTTAAGGATATTTCTTTTGCACCAACAAATTCCTTGTGAGTTTTACTTGCTTTCATAACTTCAATATAAAAGTGTCATTATGGTTGGGAACTTCAATATAAAAGTGTCACTATGAAGTTTGGTAAGAAACATTGTAAACTATATGTTTTAAGTTTTTGTTATTTGTTAAAGCTTTTAATCATTACAATATCCAACATTTAAGAATATTTTAATATTATATTAAACCTTTATTTATTTGGTTAAATCACTTTCTAAATATATTCTTCTCAGATTATATCCTAATATCAATTTCCATATTCCTTTTCCCTCTTTACAACAAACTTCTATATTATTTAGGATTTGTGATTTTTTTTTATTTTACGTTTTTAAATTCAATTTTAAAGCAAAGTTCATTTTGGAAAAAATGAGTTTAAATTGATTTCTTCTTTAATTTCAAAATAAATTTTCATTAAAATTCCAAACTATAAAAATTAAGTTTCTAAACTCAATTTTCACATATGTTTCTTACTATATTTAAGTGTTTTAAATTATATATCTTAGGCTCAGTTTTCATATCACTCTTATTTTTACAACAATATTCCATTGTACTTTTACAATGTGTTCCAATTATGCATATTTAGGCAACACCGATTACTTTGTATCTAATGTACTTTCATCTAAGCAGCGAGTCACCTTGCTACGCATGTTCTAGGTAAATCATTCACATGAATTGTATTAGTGAGCATAGGAATTTAAGCAATTTTAATTTTTTAAATATTTTTATAGTGCGGAGGCAGTGACAGCCAACCCGGATCAAACTTGCCGCGATGTTGTTTGTTCACAAGGAATCACATCTTGTGCAGCACATCTGTTATTGAACACGATTGTTACAGGAACTAATGTAAGTTTAAAATTTAAAATGTTTGCATTCTATTAGAATTTTAATATAACCTTGCATCAATATAAGATTATTTTTATTATTCCCAAATTAATATATACATTTTTTGTTTTTCTTTTTTTTTTAACTATAATTGAATGCTTAAATTAAATGCCCATCATTAATTAATATTCTCTAATTTAATTTTCAGAGAAGTTTCCAATGTTGATCACGGACAAGAATTCATGTGAAATGGAAAAGAAATGTAAGACATTCTATTAAACATCGATGTTGTCATTTAAATATTATGAATTCTTTCACGTGTGTTTTAACACGGTGTAAAACCGCACATGATTTTTGTGACACGAGTAAAAACTGCAGATGATTTCTGCGGATTGATCATACCACAATTTCAATCAAGGTTAAGTTTTTGTTTTGTCCTTGTTCTTTGAAAATGAAACAATTTGGTAGATACTTCACCTTGTAAATGCACCTCAATGCAATTTGTGTCTTCTTTGTTAGTATGAGACTATATTTCAAGTAGGGTTGTTCATGGTTCATGAATTACATTGAACCAAACCACATTTATGGTTCAGTTCAGTTTGCAATAACTATTTCAATAAAAATTCAACTAACTATTAAAGTGGTTTCAATATAATTTAAAACTTGTTTAGAACCAGTTTATATTTATCAACTAGTTTATAACTAGTTTGCAATTTTAAACCAATTTTATGTTTTGAACTCTTTTAAAACCAATTTATTAATTTCATCAAAAAAATTATATAAAAAGATGATATTTTCATAATATTTATTTTTTGGAAAAAAAAAAAATTAAGATTTTTTGAAAATATAAACAGATAGAGTTTTTTTCGTAAAAATTAAGTTTTTCGAAAATACAAAAAATCGAGTTTTTTCGGAAAAACGGAAAAAATTGAGATTTTTCTGAAATACAAAAAAATTAGTTTTTTTAGAAAAACAAAACGTCAAGTTTTTCGGAGAAACAAAAAAACCGAGTTTTTTCGGATTTAAAAAAATCAAGTTTTTTCAAAAAAACAAAAAATCGAGTTTTTTTAAATACAAAAAAATCGAGTTTTTTTGGAAAAACAAAATGTCAAGTTGTTTGGAAATACAGAAAAGTCAAGTTTTTAAGAATTACAAAATTTTGAGTTTCTTTGTGAAAAAAACAAAAATTCAATTTCTTTTTTAGAAAATGAAAAAATTGAGTTTTTTTAGATATATAAAAAATCGAGTTTTTCGAAAAAACAAAAACTCGTGCTTTTTAGATAAAAACAAAAATCGAGTATTTTCATAAATACAAAAGTCAAGTTTTTAGGAAACACAAAAATTCAAGTTTTTTGGAAATACAAAAAATAGAGTTTTTTTCGGAAAAACACAAAATCGAGTTTTTTCTGAAATACAATAAATCAAGTTTTTGGATACACGAAAAAATCGAGTTTTCAGAAACACAAAAAATCGAGTTTTCAAAAACATTGAAAATCGAGTTTTTTTAAGAAATAAAAAAATTAAGTTTATCCAAAATACAAAAGATTGAGTTTTTTCGAAAAAAAATGTTTTTTTATTTAAATTTTGGATACTTTTTTATTTTTTAAAATTATTTTTTCTCAATTAATCTTTTATTTTTTATGAGAAACTAATATATATATTTAAATCAGTTTATAAAAGAAAACTGGTTCTGAATTAGTTTCAAGTTGAATTTGAATTGCTTAAATTAAATGGTTTATTTCATTAACCATTTCAATTTTTTAATTTTTTCATTGTGCAATGCAATTCAGTTCAAGTATACTATTCAGTTAACCATATTTTTGAACACCCATAATTCCAAGTTAGATTTTTAATCTATTGTTGGAATCTCATCAAGCATAGTTCCTTCATTGCTCCTCTTTGGTTACTCTGCATAAATCAATGGTTCAACATCAATAATTTTTGAAATCATATCATATTTTCATAATGTTGAGTGCATTATTTCTCCATATTGTGTGACCATATGGTTAGAAATGACATACTAATTTTGAATTCTCGCAAATGAGAATCTAGGTGTTTGTAATATATTATCCCACCTTTTCATGAGTGACCTTAAGTCATCTTCCTTTTGCCAACTCTTAACATTACTTTCATTGGTTGCAACATTCCTAATACATGCAATGCATTTAGTTAATGGATTGTTTAATTTGTATAACAATCAATGATACTCCCTCCATTCTCTTTTGTAAGTAAAATTTGATTTTTAGGTTCTTTGAGTAAATGATGTATTTGGACTATATATAGTTTAGATACATCAATTATGAAACAATAGGTTAAGCACTCTTTTTATATTACATGTTTATATGATAAATTTTGGTTATTATTTTTCGTTCCATATAGTTTTAGCTAAGTATGTAAGTATTATCCATCACTCAAATGTTCAATGTAAACACAATAAATTTATCTGTGTCTTTTATATCTAATCAATCACATGCCTTATTATATTTAACACATTATAAGGTTATGCACTATACATGTTCAACCATTTTGCATGTATGAATATAAGAAGACTTATGTATCTTATATCTTGGCTTCAAAGGTGTTTTCCGTTCATGTTTTGACAACGGTAGCAACATAAGATCTGTGTCTTATCTTGCATTTTTTTTTGTATTTGGCATGATTCTATATATGAGTTATCTTGTTGGTCAAATGTCATTTCCTTAACTACCCTTATGAAATGCCCTTGTTTAAATGGTGAGTCAAGAAAGTTCTCCAATTTCATTACAAAGTAAGCTTCGGTTTGAGGATCTTTCTTTTGCACCCAACAAATTCATTTTGAGTTTTATTTGCTTTCTTAACATCAATATAAAAGTGTCGTTGTGCACAATTTTTTTGTGAGTTTGTTAATTTGTTAATATATCTAATAGGATTGCGTTCTTGTTTTCTTTGTATTTAGCATGATTCTATAGACGAGTTGTCGTGTCGGTCAAATATCATTTCCTTAACTACCCTTATGAAAGGCCCTTGTTTAAATGATGATTTAAGAAAGCTCTCCAGTTTCATTACAAAGTAGTAGCACATGGGTTTTACTCATCTCCCCTTTTTGGTTAGGTTGTTTGTGTATTCTCTTAATTCAACTCAGCCATTGTTGTATGCTAAAATGATTTTGTGTGTAATGTTTTTGGTGGGTATATTCATGTATGGGTGTGTAAACTCAAGTCTTTAACACGGTTCATTACCAACAACGGGCTGAATTGGTAGCGTGTGTGTGAATCACGCTGCATTACACTACGAGCTGAAGTAATAAAGTATTTTGGTTCATTGTACCTTACTATGCAATATTTCCTTGTTTTATTGCAAATGTTAAATGTAAAACATGAAATTTATTTGTATCTTTTTCTTGAGTTCATTTGCAAAAACACAATTATTTTAGAATGCTTTTTCACTCATTTTTTGAGTTAACCTCTTCGTTGGAGGCCTATCTCAAAATGGTAGCCAGGAAGTTTAAATATTGATGCGTTAGTACCTTAACTATTGTCTGGTTTTAGTGAACTTTATCCATAGCATAAATCGTGATGCAGAAAATATCACACAACTTTACTCACTCACACATTATTTTGTTTACAGTAACGACATCACAACCGTCTCAATAGATACTGCGATAATTACATTATTAGATTAATTTGTTTGGACTTATTTAACCGGCCCTTTACTAATATCGTTAAATAACTTATTGTTATCATTTACATTTGATTAAACTATTTTTTTGATTGTTTTATTTTATTTTTTCAATATATTTATACTTATAATTATACATAATTTTTAACCATGTTGTAGGGAAAACATGTTGCTTCTGCAACCATAGATGGATCCATCACAGTCCACAAATTTGAGTAGTTATATTCAGCCTCACAAAAATTTACTTATAAGCTTATATTGCAGATACCATAACATAACATGTTTCTATTATTGATTTAAACTTTTCTTTTATTACTAGCTGTGATTGAAAATGTAGACGACGAATCAAAACATATAATGCACATTAAAGTTGGGCATTAGTTACTTTCACGTATCAAGTGGACCCGCGGAACTCTGAGCAGGTTAAAATTCAAATAAACTTATTCTTTTTTTCTTGCTATTATAATTATTGTTAGTGTAACAAACTTTATTTTATTTTTCATTTTAGTTGGTCTGTACATGGAGACAACTGTTAGTGTACGATCTTAACGATGTGCACCATCCTTGGAAGTGTTTTCAATAAAGCTTAAAATACACTATTCTGTTGAAAATAAGTCTTATTTATATGATTTTTATAATAAGAATATGTTTTTCGTGAAAAATGGCAAATACATCAAGGAGGCCTCGGTTTAAGGATCTTTCTTTTGCACCAACAAATTCCTTTTGAGTTTTATTTGCTTTCTTAACATCAATATAAAAGTGTCTTTGTGCATAATTCTTATTGCGAGTGGGTTAATTTGTCAATATATCATATAGGATTGCGGCTAGTTAAAAATAATTGGTTGTTTGGGATCCGAGGGCAGACAAAACACCCGAGAAGTTTTTTCCCCACATGTGATATCATGGTCTGTCAGTTCAGAAAGATGATAAGGTTATGAATTTGTAGGCTGTTGAGTTTATTTACAATTTTTTTTTTGTAATTCATCTATTAATTGTATTTGATTATTTAAAAATTCTCCAGACTTTTTTTCCTGCCGGGAAGGTGGCAAACTCTATGGCTGAGATTACATTTCCATAATTTAACATCTGTTGAAAAACACGTGGGTATGTCATATTATCTTTATTTCATAAACCATTGAAAAACAAGTAAATAATTTTTTCTACTATTCTTATTTTATTTCATCTTGTTTAGTTTTCAAGACCCCGTCTATTTGGGAGTTGCCATGATCTAAGTTATTAAGATAATAATTGTTGTTTATTAAAATTCCTTAATTTTGAAAAATGTCCATAGTTTTTTAAAGGGTACTTTGAAGTACAAACAACTTTAGAATTAGGCGCTAGGTAGCACCGACACCTCTGAAAAAAGGTGTGTCCGTGTCAGTATCAGGCATTTAAACCGACACTTATGATTGCATTTATTTTATTTATTTTTTAAAATTATTACAGGTGTAACTGTGTCAGTGTCAGAGTCAAATCGAGGTGTTCGTGCTTTATAGATTTAGGCGTCTCACGGTGTTCGACTTTATTGTGTCCGACACTTGTACTATTAGACAACACACCGTTGGAAAATCCAAAGAAGTATACAAATGTTTAATCCTTTGCTCTAACACTCTTTGAATCTATGTCAAGAGACATGCATGATACTCATGCAACACCTGCCTAACAACTTTAACAAGTGTTCCAATTTTTTTCTTCTAACACATTTCATACATTTCTTGGATGAATCTCAAACAGATCAAAGAGGGTTAAAGATTTGTCAAAGCATTGTTAATCAATGAAGATATAAAGAATTTTCATTTTATTAAACCATTTTAAATGTTAAATGCTAAGGTATTCTCTTTTTTATACACATATGTGATGAGGAAGCATTTCGTATTTCCTCACTTCTCTTTAGCCCTTTTAATCATTCCCAATTAGCTTTTAACACGGAAAACGGTTGGTGGGTTTCTATCGTATACAATAGTTTGAATACTTTTTCGTTTCCTTTTCATTTTCCCTGTACTTTTCATTCCTATTGTTATTAATGTATATATTTCTTTCTCTTTCATTTATGTACATGAACAACAAAAGAATAACGAAGTAAAATAAAAGGTTCAAAGGTTAGCCTATGAGGATTGTCAAACTTTAATAAGAAATTCATTTCCTGGAGTGTTATGAGGATTGTCAAACTTTAATAAGAAATGCATTTTCTGAAGTATTATGTACGAATTTATGATACAATAGGCTATATACTCTTTTTATATTACATGTTTATATTATAAATTTTGATTATTGTTTTCCGTTCCATATAGTTTCGGCTAAGTATTTGAGTATCATTCATCATTCAAATGTTCAATGTAAACCCAATAAATTTCTTTCTTTCTTTTATATATAATGAATCACATGCTTTATTATATCTAACACATTATAAAGATATGCACTATACATGTTCAGCCATTTTGGATGTATGAATATAAGAAGACGTATGCATCTAATATCTTGACTTCAAAGTTATTTTCTGTTCATGTTTTGACAATGGTAGCAACATAAGATCAATGTTTTATCTTGCTTTCTTTGTATTTGGCATGATTCTATAGATGAGTTGTCGTGTCGGTCAAATGTTATTTCCTTAACTATCCTTATGAAAGGCCCTTGTTTAAATGGTGAGTTAAGAAAGCTCTCTAGTTTCATTACAAAGTAGTAGCACATGGGTTTTAGTCATATCCCCTCTTTGGTTAGGTTTTTTTGTGTATTCTCTTAGTTCAACTCAGCCATTGTTGTATGCTAAAATGATTCTGCGTGTAATGTTTTTGGTGGGTATATTCATATATGGGTGTGTAAACTCAAGTCTTTAAAACCGTGCATTACCAACAACGGGCTGAATTGGTAGCATGCGTGTGAATCACGCTGCATTACACTGCGAGCTGAAGTAATAAAGTATCTTGATTCATTGTACCTTGCTATGCAATATTTCCTTGTTTTATTGCAAATGTTAAATGTAAAACAGGAAATTTATTTGTATCTTTTTCTTGAGTTCATTTGCATGTACACAGTTATTTTGAAATGCTTTTTCTACTCATTTTTTGCGTTAGCCTCTTCGTTGGAGGCCTATCTCAAAATGGTAGCCAGGAAGTTTAGATATTATTGCATTAGTGCCTTAACTATTGTTTGGTTTTAGTGAACTTTATCCATAGCATAAATTGTGATGCAGAAAATATCATACAACTTTACTAACTCACACATTATTTTGTTTACAGTAATGTCATCACAACTGTCTCAATAGATACTGGGGTAATTACATTATTAGATTAATTGGTTTGGACTTAATTAATCGGTCCTTTACTAAAATATTTAAAAATCTTATTGTTATCATTTACATTTGATTAAACTATTTTTTTTATTGTATTATTTTATTTTTTCAATATATTTATACTTATAATTATACATAATTTTTAACCATGTTGTGGGGAAAACATGTTGCTTCTGCAACATTAGATGGATGCATCACAATCCACAAATTTGAGAAGTTATATTCAGCCTCACAAAAATTTACTTGTAAGTTTATATTGCAGATAACATAACATAACATGTTTCTATTATTCACTTAAACTTTTCTTTTATTGCTAGCCGTGATTGAAGATGTAGACGACGAAGCAAAACATATAATGCACATTAATGTTGGGCATTAGTTACTTTCACTTATCAGTGGACCCGCGGAACTCTGAAAAGGTTTAAATTCAGCTGAACTTATTCTTTTTTTTCTTGCTAATATAATTATTGTTAGTGTAACAAACTTTATTTTATTTTTCATTTTAGTTGTCCTGTACATGGAGACAACTGTTAGTGTATGATTTTAACGATATGCACCATCCTACTAAGTTGGAAGTGTTTTCAATAAAACTTAAAATACACTATTCTGTTGAAAATAAGTCTTAATTATATGATTTTTTTTATAATAGGAATATGTTTTTCGTGAAAAATGGCAAATACATCTAGGAGGCCTCGGTTTGAGGATATTTCTTTTGCACCAACAAATTCCTTTTGAGTTTTATTTGCTTTCTTAACATCAATATAAATGTGTCGTTGTGCATAATATTTATTACGAGTTGGTTAATTTGTTAATATATCCAATAGGATTGCGGCTTGTTAAAAATACTTGTTATTTGTTTGGATTCCGAGGAGAGGCAAAACACCCGAGAAGTTTTTTCCCCCACATGTGATATCATGGTCTATCAGTTCAAGAAAGATGACAACGTTATGAATTTGTAGGCTGTTGAGTTAATTTACAATTTTGTTTTTGTAATTTATCTATTAATTGTATTTGATTATTCAACAATTCTCCAAACTTTTTTTCTGCCGGGGAAGGTGGCAAAGTCTATGATTGAGATTTATGTTTCGACAATTTAACATCTGTTGAAAAACACGTGGGTATGTCATATTATCTTTATTTAACAAACCATTGAAAAAAAAGTAAATTATATTTTCTACTATTCTTATTTTATTTTATCTTGTTTAGTTTTCAAGACCCCGTCTATTTGGGAGTTGCCATGATCTAAGTTGAAGGTCATATTAAGAAAATACTTGTTGTTTATTAAAATTTCTTAATTTTGAAAAATGTCCATAGTTTTTTAAAGGGTACTTGAAGTACAAACACCTTTAAAATTAGGCGCTATGTAGCACCGACACCTTTGAAAAAAGGTGTGTCCGTGTTAGTATCAGGCACTTAAACCGACACTTATGATTACATTTCTTTTATTTATTTTTTAAAATTATTACAGATGTAACTGTGTCAGTGTCGGAGTCAAATTCGAGGTGTCCGTGCTTCATATATTTAGGCGTCTCACGGTGTTCGACTTGATTGTGTCCGACACTTGTACTATCAAACAACACACCGTTGGAAAATCCAAACAAGTATAAAAATGTTTAATCCTTTGCTCTAACACTCTTTGAATCTATGTCAGGAGACATGCATGAAACTCATGCCACACATGCCTGACAACTTTAACAAGTGTTCCAAATTTTTTTCTTTTAACACATTTCATACATTTCTTGGATGGATCTCAAACAGATCAAAGAGGATTAAAGATTTGTCAAAGCATTGTTAATCAATGAAGATATAAAGAATTTTAATTTTATTAAACCATTTTAAATGTTAAATGATAAGCTATTCTCTCTTTTATGCACATACGTGATAAGGAAGTATTTCGTATTTTTTATGCCCATACGTGATGAGGAAGCATTTCGTATTTCCTCACTTCTCTTTAACTCTTCTAATCATTCCCAATTAGCTTTTAACACGGAAAACGGTTGGTGTATACAATAGTTTGAATACTTTTTCATTTCCTCTTCATTTTCCCTGTATTGTCATTAATGTATATCTTTCTTTCTCTTTCATTTATGTACATGAACAACGGAAGAATAACAAAGTACAACAAAAGTTTCTAAAGTTTCTCTTTCAATTTGCTTTCATTTATGTAAAAAAAATGATTTTACTCAAATTTAATTTGTTTATTTTAGTTTTTAGTATCCTTTTCTTTCATATTTAATTAAGTTTTCCTTTTCATATTCCCAGTATTTTTCATTCCTATTGCTATGAATTTATATCTTTCTTTCTCTTTCATTTATGTACATGAACAACGGAAGAATAACGAAGTACAACAAAAGTTTCAAAGGTTAGCCTGTGAGGATTATCAAACTTTAATAAGAAATTCATTTCTTGAAGTGTTATGAGGATTGTCGAGCTTTAATAAGAAATGAATTTCCTGAAGTATTATGTACGAATTTATGATACTATACAGTCTTTTTATATTACTTGTTCATATTATAAATTTTGTTTATTGTTTTTCGTTCCATATAGTTTCGGCTAAGTATTTGTGTATCATCCATCATTTAAATGTTCAATGTAAATCCAATAAATAATTTTTTTGTTTTGTTTTATATCTAATCAATCACATGCTTTATTATATCTGACACATTATAAAGATATGCACTATACATGTTAAGCCATTTTGCAGGTATGAATATAAGAAGCCATATGCATCTAATATCTTGGACTAAATTAATCGGTCCTTTACTAATATAGTTAAATAACTTCATTTACATTTGATTAAACTATTTTTTTATTGTTTTATTTTATTTTTTCAATATATTTATACTTATAATTAAACATAATTTTTAACCATGTTGTGGGGAAAACATGTTGCTTCTGCAACATTAGATGGATGCATCACAATCCCCAAATTTGAGGAGTTATATTCAGCCTCACAAAAATTTACTTGTAAGTTCATATTGCAGATAACAACACATAACATGTTTCTATTATTGATTTAAACTTTTCTTTTATTGCTAGCTGTGACTGAAGATGTAGACGATGAAGCAAAACATATAATGCACATTAATGTTGGGCATTAGTTACTTTCACGTATCAAGTGGACCCGCGGAACTCTGAACAGGTTTAAATTCAGGAAAACTTATTCTTTTTTTCTTGCTATTATAATTATTATTAGTGTAACAAACTTTATTTTATTTTTCCCTTTAGTTGGCCTGTACATGGAGACAACTGTTAGCGTACGATCTTAACGATGTGCACCATCCTAGTAAGCTGGAAGTGTTTTCAATAAAACTTAAAATACACTATTTTGTTGAAAATAAGTCTTATTTATAAGATTTTTTTAAAACAGGAATATGTTTTTCGTGAAAAATGGCAAATACATCAATGAGGTCTCGGTTTGAGGATCTTTCTTTTGCACCAATAAATTCCTTGTGAGTTTTATTTGCTTTCTTAACATCAATATAAAATTATGCATAATTTTTATTGCGAGTTGGTTAATTTGTTAATACATCCAATGAGATTGCGACTTGTTAAAAATACTTGTTGTTTGTTTGGGATCCGAGGGCAGGCAAAACACCCGAGAAGTTTTTTCCCCACATGTGATATCATGGCCTGTTAGTTCAAAAAAGATGACAAGTTTATGAATTTGTAGGCTGTTGAGTTGATTTACAATTTTGTTTTTGTAATTCATCTATTAATTGTATTTGATTATTCAACAATTCTCCAGACTTTTTTTTTCCTATTGGGAAAGGTGGAAAGTCTATGGCTTAGATTTAGTTTCGATAATTTAACATTTGTTGAAAATCACGTGGGTATGTCATATTATCTTTATTTCATAAACCATCAAAAAATTAGTAAATTATTTTTTCTACTATTCTTACTTTATTTAATTTTGTTTAGTTTTCAAGACCTCGTGTATTTGAGAGCTGCCACGATCTAAGTTGAAGGTCATATTAAGATAATACTTGTTGTTTATTAAAATTCCTTAATTTTAAAAAATGTCCATAGTTTTTTAAAGGGTACTTGAAGTACAAACACCTTTAAAATTAGGCGCTATGTAGCACCGACACTTCTGAAAAAATGTGTGTCCGTGTCAGTATCAGACACTTAAACCTACACTTATGATTACATTTAATTTATTTATTTTTTAAAATTATTACACGTGTAACTGTGTCAGTGTCGGAGTCAAATTCGAGGTGTCAGTGCTTCATAGATTTAGGCGTCTCACGGTGTTCGACTTGATTGGTGTCTGACACTTATACTATCAGACAACACACCGGTCGAAAATCCAAACAATTATAAAAATGTTTGATCGTTTGCTCTAACACTCTTTGAGTCTATGTCAAGAGACATGCATGATATTTGTGCAACACATGCATGACAACTTTAACAAATGTTCCAAATTTTTTTCTGACACACTTCGTACATTTCTTGAATGAATCTCAAACAGATCTAAGAGGGCTAAAGATTTGTCAAAGCATTGTTAATCAATGAAGATATAAAGAATTTTAATTTTATTAAACTATTTTAAATGTTAAATGCTAAGCTATTCTCTTTTTTATACACATATGTGATAAGGAAGTATTTCGTATTTTTTATGCACATACGTGATAAAGAAGCATTTCGTATTTCCTCACTTCTCTTTAACCCTTCTAATCATTCGCAATTAGCTTTTAACACGGAAAACGGTTGGTGTATACAATAGTTTTAATACTTTTTCGTTTCCTCTTCATTTTCCCTGTATTGTTATTAATGTATACCTTTCTTTCTCTTTCATTTATGTACATGAACAACGGAAGAATAATAAAGTACAACAAAAGTTTCTAAGGTTTCTCTTTCAATTTGCTTTCATTTATGTAAAAAAAAACATGATTTTACTCAAATTTAATTTGTTTATTTTAGTTTTTTAGTATCCTTTTCTATCATATTTAACTATGTTTTAGTTTAAAAATTAAAGGAAAAACAAATTTATTATCAAATATTTTTTATTAATAAAAAACATATAACTTAAATTAGTTATGTTAGTTTTATTCATAAAATATATGATTTACTATTGTAAAAAACGTAGGTATATGTTTTATTTAAATACCTAATGAATTTAATTTTTTTTTTTTTTTGGGATCTAAACTAAGAGTTGGTGCTCTCTTAAAATATTTGACACAAATAAATCTTCTAATAACATAAAAATTTGGATTCCTAAATCATTATCTTTTCTAATATATTGTTTAGAAAGCACAAGAGGATGTCATATCAAATACCAATTATTTATTAATGAATAAACATTTTTTTTTAAATTATGAAACATTTTACTCATTCCACTTAAAAATAGTTAAAGCATATTTCCTAATTCTTACCTATATTATATAGTTATATCATACAAACAAATATAATAATAAAAAAGATGCAAAATTATTGAGAGAGAAAGTAAGATATTTGTAAAAAAAAAAATTGTAAAAGAAATGCTAATAAAGAAAACTCAATACAAAATGCTAAAGGCAGGGAGATAATTGCACATATATTTTCTACTAATATAAAGTACTTCATAATTTATACATTTTTACTTTGGCTCATAATTAGTTTGCATGTTATTTATGCTCAACATGGATTTGTAATTTTCATGTTGTTATCTCACATTGTGTCTATGAGTTAATATATTAACATTTATATATGACCATTTAATGTCCAATTTTTAAAATAGATTCTCAATTAAATTTTAACCATTTTAAGGTGTGTGAATCTAGCCACGAAAGTAGTTAATATAAATAATATATGATGAAGTTTTTCACACAAAAAATTACAATAAATGTGTTTAAGTATTTCTGCTTATATTTACAATTGAAATGCGTGTTTAAGAAAATATATATATATATATATATATATATATATATATATATATATATATATATATATATATATATATATATATATATATATATATATATATATATAAATATATATATATATATATATATCCCTACTTTAACATCCTCACCCTTGGTCGATTCTGCTAGTATAGAATTATTTATTTATAATATTTTTTTTTCATTTTCGATGGCTCACACATGGATGAGATTTTTAATAAAACTAGTAGGAAACCCGTGCTGTCGCACGGGTCTGGTCGAGATTTCATATTACATGTATTTAATTTTGACTTACAAAGTTCTTTTATATATATTAAATATTTATGCAATAGCTTGTATCTCATAGATATGTTCACATCTACCCGTGAATTCAGATGAGTTAACAAACCTCAGTTGAATTCAAATAAGTTAATTCTAAAAATTTATTAAACCTATTTTAGATATTATTTTATTTTTCCAAACCTAAAAATATATGACAGTTCCCCGTCAAATTTCAAATTTACAAATTTTACAAATCTAAAATGTATGACAGTACCCCCGTCAAAAAAAGAAAAAGCAAAAATGAAATATTTAAAAATTAAACAAATAGTAAAAATATCAATATGTTAATAGAGTAATTAGATATGAATATGTAAAATTATAAAAAAAAGTATAAATCCTATGGTAAATAATATATATTTATGCCCATATATTTAAAATAATCACATTAAGTAGTCTCCATTGGATAGTGTAATAAATATAAGGATCTAAAATTTAAAATGATTTTTCAAATTAATTCTAAAATAATAATAATTATGAAAATTTCATATCTTCTTTTTATTCTCATTTATACAAATAATTGTATAAATAGTTAAACCTATTACATTCATAAAATTATTTGTAACTTATTCACGTTTATAAAAATAATTATATCTTATTCAATTTATAAAATTCACTATATTAATAAATTTTTATCTTTTATCATTATTTTTTATGATTACCATTTATCATTAAATTTTCATGACTACCATTTAACAAATTTTAATAATGATTAAAATTATGAAGTTAATTTGAAAAGATTCCGATAAGTTTTAGTTATTTCATAAGTTTACAAAAATTACAAAATCTCAATTGATTTTGTTTTTTTATTAACTTTTCTATAAAAATCTAAATAATTTCAAAATATATTTTATCTCAAATAAGGATCTAAATAATTATAAAATAGGAAACTCATTTTCTAAATAAAATTTATTTAAAAATGACTATATTAAGTTAAAAAGACAACTTTTAAATCACTTTTATAGTAAAAATATTTTAAATTGAAAATCTAAATTATTGGTATGAAAAAAATTAACAAATAAAATAAATTAATTATTAACTTTTATATAGGAAAGAAAAATGTTTTTGTCCTAAGATTTATTAAACCTATTTGAGATATTATGTCATTTTTCCAAACCTAAAATGAATCCTATTTGAGATATTAGATCATTCTTTCAAACCTAAAATGAATCATATTTGAGATATGAGGTCATTTTTCCAAACCTAAAATGTAGGGCAGTTTCCTTCAAATGATTAAAAGTTTCTACGTTATGTATATTATTATAATAGTTTAAATTATTATAATTAATGTATATTATTTTTTAGGTTTTTATAAAGAGACAATGCAGTGATAAAACTTTATGATATGTGTACTAATTAAATAAAATAATAATATATAATTGTAGAAATGTAAAAAGAATGATAAATTTATATTTTTCATAACAAATTAATTTAATAACATAAAACTTTAAGACACTATAAAAAAATTAAAAAATAAAATTAACAAAAATAAAACTTTAGTAACAAATAAAATTTTAAAAATAAAATGAAATCGAATTTGATAAGTAAATTAATTAATTAATATTTTAAATTTATACCATGATTTCATTCTTATTTTTATCCTTATTCTTGTTGCGACCAAGTTAAATAACAAATTTAACTTTTTATTTTATTTATAAAAGAATAAGTAAAATATCAGTTATATATAATCTAACACTTTTATATGTCTGAGGATAATAAAAACATTAATGAAATTTGTTTAATTTTTAACTTTTAAAAATTGTTTGACTATATACATAAATAATAATAATAATAATAATAATAATAATAATAAATAAATATTGTTTAATTTTATAATAATAGTCATTAATTCTGTAATCAAGTTATAAGATGTAATTTATTTTATTGAATACATAAAATATACCCCTATTTATTTGAACATTGAAAGACTATATCTCAATTATTTTAAATTTAAATTTAAATTTCATCGTTCAAAATGCACTTTTAAGAGAGATAAAATTGACTCACACAAAAAATTAAAATTTTAAATGAGTTGATAAATGCAAAGTCTATTTAATAACGTAAATGAAAAGAAAATGGGTTGATAAATGCAAAGTCTATTTAACAACGTAAATGAAAAGGCAAATTTCAATATTACATTAAAATTGACTTTCAATTATATCAATAAGTGACTTTATCAATTAATAAAAAAAATTACAAATAATTTCAACCAAAAAAAAGTTACAAATAATTGAGAAATAAAATATTTTGAGACTAAAATTTTCATAATAAAATATTTTTAGACCAAAATTTTCTACTTTTAAAGGTTTAAAATATATGATGATACTAAATTACAATAAAAATGGTAATAAATAGAAAATAAATTTTATTTAAGAAAAAAAATCAAAATAACCATTTAGCATTAAACTGAAAGATAATTAAATGAAATATTATAATACAATTCAACACAATTAAATCTCATTAATTAACTTTAATTATATATTTAATTCAATTTACCATTGAAGCTGCATTAATTCTCAGTCAAATTATTTTTTTTTAATAATTTAAAAAATTTCTTAAAAATTTGAAACATTTCTTGAAAATGGAAAGAAAAAACACAATGTAAACACACTGTTTTGACAGTGCTAAAGCTATCTTAAAGTTTTTTCTCAACGTTGTTTTATATCATACAAAAGTATTCTCAACATTGTTTTATATCATACAAAAGTATCTTCATATAAGGGACTTGTTTTTATAATTTAAATATATATATCAGAATAATAATGACATTTTTACAACTAAAAAATAACTACAACATTATATCATGATTTAAAATATTTTTACAACTAAAAAATAACTACAACATTATATCATGATTTAAAATATTTTTACAACTAAAAAATAACTACAACATTATATCATGATTTAAAACATTTTTACAACTAAAAAATAACTACAACATTATATCATGATTTAAAATATTTTTACGGCAAGGCGATCCCATTTCACCTCTGTTGTTTGTGTTAATCATGGAGTACTTGCATCGCTGCCTTAAAAAGTTGCATCTGCAGCCTCATTTTAATTTCCACCCGAAGTGCAAGAAGTTAAAGATTACAAATATCTGCTTTGCAGATGACTTAATGTTGTTTTGCAGAGGCGACCCTACATCAGTTCATGCCATGATAGACATATTTGATGACTTCTCGGAGACTACAGGATTAAAAGCCAGTCCAACAAAATGTAAGGTTTATTGTGGAGGGCTCAAGGAGGAAGCTAAGGCACAAATTTCGACAATCACGGGTTTCACGGCAGGGGAGATTCCTTTTAAATACCTTGGGGTCCCGTTGTCTAGCAGAAAGTTAAGTATCCATCAATGTAGTCCCCTTGTTGATAGAATTTTGGCGAGAATTCGACACTGGACGGCTAGGCTTCTTAGCTATGCTGGCAGGTTTCAGCTCATCCGTAGTGTATTGTTTGGAATCACAACCTATTGGATGAATGTTTTTCCTTTGCCTAAAGGAGTCATCAAACAGGTCGAGGCTATCTGTAGAAACTTTCTTTGGTGCGGCAAGGAGGGGAATTCAAAGAAGGCCCCGGTTGCATGGGATTCGGTTTGTAACCCAAAGATTGCAGGAGGACTGAATATCATATCTCTTAGGGAGTGGAATATTGCTACCTTGGGTAAGCTTTTCTGGAATATTCAATCCAAAGCCGACAAATTGTGGGTTAAATGGATCAATGTGTACTATATGAAGAATCAGGCAGCTATGGAATGGAATCAACACAAAGGGTCGTGGATTCTTTCTAGTATAATCAAAAGCCGAGACAGTATACAAAGTTTAGGTGCATGGGATGAGGTTTTCCGGAAGGGAGAATATAAGACTGCGGCTGTCTATAAGCTTTTGCGTGGGGATAGAAACACAGTGAATTGGAATAGAGTGCTATACAAGAATACGGCGAAGCCCAGATCTGTTTTTGTACTCTGGCTGTGTATGCAGGAACGTCTTTCAACGAAAGACCGACTATTGCGGTTTGGTATACAGGTTGATCCGAGATGTGTTTTCTGTAGTGGTACCGAGAGTATGGAGCATTTGTTCTTTGGTTGTCCAGTTACATCCAATATATGGTGCGAGATTCTCAAGCATATCGGTTATGAGAGGACACCGTTGGTGTGGTCGCGGGAAAAACAGTGGATAATAGAGGAAACTAAAAGGAAAGGGTGGAAAAGAAATCTGCTGAAAATTGCCGTCGCGGAAAGTGTGTATGGTATTTGGCAGCTGAGGAATAAGAGGGTGTTCCAGCAAGATAATTTGGATTCCAATGTAGTTAACTCCATTCTTGATCATATCATGGTTAGAGCTAGCAGTAGCAAAATTATTAGAAATCATGTAATTATCTAGATAGTGAGTAATCTTAGTTTCATTAGTGTTGTTGGATGAGTAAATCATCTCCTGGATCGATTGATCGGATGTAAGCAACTGTTTTTGGATATAAAAAGTATTTTTCTTCCAAAAAAAAAAAAAAAAAAAAAAAAAAAAAAAAAAAATATTTTTACAACTAAAAAATAACTACAACATTATATCATGATTTAAAATATTTTTACAACTAAAAAATAACTACAACATTATATCATGATTTAAAATTCTATAGTACCCCATAGAAATTACTAAAGAATTTTGAAGTTAGTACATTACATCACTATTTCTTTCTTAAGTTTAAAGAATTAAAATAATAGTTGATAAGTGTAAATATTAGGCTAATGTTGCCTTTCATCCATGCATTTTACTTTGAAGTTATCCTTTAATTCATCTTACTTAAAATAACAAAACACATCCAGAAGCATCTGTTGGCATCTGTTGTAGGTATCAATTGAAATACTTATGCAGCATCTTAAATTATTCTTCATCAATTAAACCTCTCCATTGTACACCAATTTTCCTTGCATAACTCAAATTAAATAAGTTCATAACATTTAACAGCAACAAATTCAAAACAAAATAAACAAAAAGAGACATAATAAACAATTGAATCAAATTATCATATCATGAACAACAAATAAAAGAAAAAGAGACATAATAAACAATTGAATCAAATTATCATATCATGAACAACAAATAAAAGGAAAAACAATTAAAGTTTCGAGGATGAGATATTGTGAGTTTGAAATGGTTGGATTGATACATATTTAACCCATATTAATTTTCAGCTTAATTATTTTTCTACTTTCATTCAATTATTACCTTCTGATTTTCTTTATTTAATTAATTAGTAATATCGGTTGTATGATACTGCTTACCATATAGTTTGATGTTAAGAGTGCATTGTATACAATTAGGAATATGTTGGCATAACAAATACAATCCCTTGAATCATATCAATTTAATTAAATGTGAAACTTTGAAATTTTGTATAATGTAAGAGCTTTCAGCTGCAAATTCTGACTGAACTTCGAAAGCTGCAAAAACGAAATACCACAAAATCAATCATATTATAAAAAAGGTTGGAACAATCCCTTGAAGTTGCAAAAAAGAAATACAACAAAATCATCCATTATAAAAACAGACATTTGAATCAATCAAAATCATCCATTATAAAAAATTAAAATCATCCATTGATTATAAAAAATAGAGCAGAAGTAGAAAAATCAAAATCATGCATTTGAATCAAACAAAATCATCCATTGATTATTTGTTTGAAATACTTGCCACAGACCAAATACAAATCCTTTGACTCGTTGATGTCCTTCACAGATTCAATTGGGCGAAAATAGATTTTAGATAAAAATGACAAATACAAAACTTACACGAAAGATTGGAATGGAAGAAGAGAAGTTGTGGTACACTATTTTGGCACCTTAAATTTATAGGTGGACAAAAAAATGAAAAGGTGGTAGTGAAATATCAATTCAACGAATCTTGGAAGGATGGGTGGAGTGGAAAATCGTAATTCTTGGAAAGGGGGAAATATCGTGAATCTTGAAAAGGGTGGGTGGAGAGGAATATCGTTTGACTATGTCTATGAGTTAATATATTAACATTTATATATGACCATTTAATGTCCAATTTTTAAAATAGATTCTCAATTAAATTTTAACCATTTTAAGGTGTGTGAATCTAGCCACGAAAGTAATTAATATAAATAATATATGATGAAGTTTTTCACACAAAAAATTACAATAAATGTGTTTAAGTATTTCTGCTTATATTTACAATTGAAATGCGTGTTTAAGAAAAAATATATATATATATATATATATATATATATATATATATATATATATATATATATATATATATATATATATATATATATATATATATATATATATATATATATATATATATATATATATATATCCCTACTTTAACATCCTCACCCTTGGTCGATTCTGCTAGTATAGAATTATTTATTTATAATATTTTTTTTTTATTTTCGATGGCTCACACATGGATGAGATTTTTAATAAAACTTGAAATATAATATTTTATTGAAAATCATTATCTCACTTCACGTATCATACTAATTGTTCTTATCGTAATATATATATATATATATATATATATATATATATATATATATATATATATATATATATATATATATATATATATATATATATATATGGCTAAATTACACTTTTGATTCCCCTATTATGTTCAATTCACGAAATCAATCCCTCTATTTTATTTTTAAACAGTTTTAGTCCCTCTTTAGTATTTTTTGTTAAAAAAGTGCTGATGTGTAATTTTTTGTATTAGTTGGCACGAGTTGAATGACGTGGACAATGCCAATTGACCAATTCTATTTTACACGTCATTTTTTGTTTTATTATAATTATTAAATTAAATTAAAATAATTAAAAAACATAAATTAAAATTATAAAATTAATTTAGTAATGAAAGTTAATGATTCAAATCAAAACAAATTTCTAAATCAAAAGACCAAATTGAAGGATCAATTTATTCCAATCTAAAATAAATAATTAAATTGGTTGTTTTTAATACAAACATATTTTTTAAATAAATTGAGTCATTTATGGTCCTTCTTCCATCTCCATCTCCATATTCAGAACCCAGATTTCTGTCATTATTTATCTTTCTTTCACTTCTTCTTTCTTCCATTTTCACCATTGATTCATGAAATTATTCAGAAAAACGATAATACAAGTACATTTTTTTTCAAAAATAAAAAACAACATATAAACAAATGAGACTCAAATCTGGGTTTTGAATCATTATCATAATTTCGACCATATAATAACCATCTTCATCCATCAATTTTTTTTACATATATAAAAAACATAGGCAGATCTATTTTAATCAACCTCCTAACATACAAAATGGTCATCATCATCAACCAATTTCTTAACTTAACTAGCTTCTTTGTCTGTGAATTGAACATAATAGGGGGACCAAAACTGTAATTTAGCCTATATATATATATATATATATATATATATATATATATATATATATATATATATATATATATATATATATATATATATATATATATATATATATATATATATATATATATATATATATATATATATATATATTATGTTGGGGTGTGGAAGTGACTGGTTAAGATTCATACGAGATTCTTGTGGGGTGTGGTTAATGATAATGATATGATTCATTGGGTTAGATGGTCGGATGTCTTCAAACCCAAGTAGAGAGATAGTTTTAGTGTTCACAACCTCTACTTAGTTAACCTAGCTTTCCTAAGTAAGTGGCAATGGAGGTTTATCTCGTAAGCTTCTTGTCTATAGAGGAGTATGTTGTATACTAGATATGGGGATCTGTCTATTTCTTTTCTTATATGGGACATCTCTAGTCTACGATCTTCTTTTATTTGGTGGAGATGAGTCTCTTTTTTTGGCTTTAAATATAATGCTACTTGTAACTGGTTTATGGAATTTCTTATGCGTGATGTGAGGGTGACATGCTTTCCATTTTCTAGAATGACCTGTGGGTGGGAGTATTCCTTTCGAAATCATATTCCATATGATTTATCCCATTTCTAATCAACAAAAAGAAGGTGTGTGTGAGGTAGGTTTCTGGGAGGAAGGGGTTATGGTTTAGGACATTTAGTGGAGATATTTTTTTTCTATAAGCAAGACCTGGTCGAAGAACTTCTTTTGGCTATTTAAGTAAGGGTAATGCTAACGTGTGTCCTAAGCACACATGTTAAGAGCTAAATGTAGAAAAAAATTCTTAGAAATTGTGTATTGTTTTCATAAAAAATTTATAATTAATGTGTTTATTACGTTTTTCAATATAAATTTACTATATTTAGGTTTGTTAACGTGTGCCCCAATGGCACATGTTAGTTTTATCCTTTAAGTAATTATCTTTTATTTGGAGAAAGACCGTTGGAGCTGGTTTAATAGAAAAGATGGTGTCCACTCAGTTTCATCCACTTACAATGCATTTTTAGGCAAATTTTTGTTACCAATACCTCCAGTAATAGGTTGGAAAAAATTAATTGTGATTTAATTGGTGAAGATTGAAAAATGAATGTCACATGTTATGCTGTAATAAGAATTGAGAATGAAAAAAAAGTAAATATTACTTGATTCTTTAAATGCCTATTACTTGATTATTTAAATGTGTTTCTTTTACACTAAATTTTTTATAGTGAAATGACAATTTAAGACATTCATACAAATGATTTTTAATAGATAGTAATAAATTTGCCTTATGCGGTGCACCTCAGTTTCTAAAAAAGCACATCAAGCATGTGAAACTAGTACTCATTTGAATTTAAGTTGACAAATATTAATCATATATTTAATTTTGTAAATATTGAATGACATTAAAATATTTCATGAAAAGAAATAGACATATGTGATTAGCAAAAATAATCTTATTTTTATGCAATGAGGAAAAATGAGTGTAAACATTTTTAATTTAACAAACATAGATTCTCCATCAATCGCATTGTATGCATATGAACTAACAATGCACTTATATACTTTGAACATTGAATAGTTTGATGTCAAATTTATTCTGACTTCATCGCTTTCACATTCTTCCTAGGTTAGAAACATAAAATTCAATAGACATGTTAGCTTGGGTTTTTATACCGACTAACCTCAACTTACTTGTTAGTCATGTTGCTTACATCAAAATCCAAAAGACATAATTAATATAGGTGATGTAACATAGATTTTCATTCATGCATAATATTAATATAACACAACACTAAAAGCGAAAATAAATTGTTATTTAAATATTGATGATTTTAAACCAAGTTTAAATTGGTTTAAATTTTCAATCATTGAATAAACGTTTCTTTTTACTTTTAATATTGTTATATTTCTGTTATGTGTTAATGAAAATATATGTTATATCGTATCTTTTGAATTTTGATGCAAGTAATAAATCACTCTACTATGTTGCTAACAATCTGACATTAGTCAGTATGGAAAGACAACCTTACTTCCCTTGGATTTTAAATTTTTAAAAATTCTTTTATAAGAAGGTGAAAATGGCAGCGTCAAATTATTTAGTATTTAGCGTATATAAGTGCATTGACTGCTATAACAATGCAAGGAGAAAGTTAGGTTAGTTAATTTTATAATTAAAATGTTTAATCACATTTTGCCTTTTAAAACAAAAATGTTAACACACATTTTAGTTGATTGCATTAAAATAAGAAAATAGATTATTCTTGTTAATCACATATGTTTATTTGTTTATTGCTTTTCTTGACATATTTTAATGTCATTTATTTACAAAATTAAATGTGTCATTAATATTTGCCAATTTATTTTGGAAGAATTTTTTAATTGTTAAAATTTCAAAAAAGAAGTCATATGTAAAGGAAGAAAAATAAAATTGCCATATTTATTAAAATTTACTTGTCTCATATATATATATATATATATATATATATATATATATATATATATATATATATATATATATATATATATATATATATATATATATATATATATATATATATATATATATATATATATATATAACGAATCAATTTAATAAAATCTTCTAAATAAAAATTGGGTTTAATGGATATTCATTATCAGTGTAAAATAGTTTTATTTTACACTAGTATCATCTAATAAAAAACCATCAATCTGTCATGTCATTAATTTTTTTTAAAATAAAAATAAAAGAGTGCTTTAATTGAATACATAATTGTGATTGATTAACACTGTAAAATTATTTTACACGATGAGTGCATTATTCTTTTTCTCATAAAAATTATTATATGAATCTACCGTACTCATAACATGTAAAATAGTAAATAGAATAATTGACTTTATAATAATTGTCATACTCGATTCTCATTAAGTCGGTTCTTTAATCTATTTATTTCTTCTTATATGTTAAATATTTCAATTTAAAATGTATGCATGATTTTTATTTTTAAATATTATTTTTTCTTCCTTTTTTATTCTTATTATTTTAATTAAAATTTATTTTTAACCCTTATAATTTATTTTAATTTAAAATAAAACAATTATATATTAAATATCTTTTATGTCATTTTATATTTATAAGTTAATTGAACCGCTAATTTTACCAAACACTTCAATGAACTTATAAGCTATCAGTCTCAACCATCCGTTATAAGCTATAAGTCATCACTCATCAGCCATCAGTCATAAACTATAAGCTATCAGCTAGCTTATTATTCAACCGCTATTTTTACCAAACCCTTAGAGTTAGTTTTTATTTTTTAACCACTTATACAATTTTCCAATATACTCTTTACTTACTTTTATATTCTTTTAGTCTAATTTAGTCTAACTTTAGAATTCATTTTACTTTTTAATTTAAAGATGATTTAAATCTTCAAAATTTATTATTAGAGTTTTTTTTAATTAGAGACAAATTTAGCAATTAATATTGAATTTTTTAATTAGATTAAAAGATTAATGTTATATATTTTAAAGTGTTAAAAAACTAATATAAATTTTATAAATTTAAGGACTAAAATGAACTTTGAAAAAATTAACATACAAGAAAAAAAATTAAACTCAATAGTTTAAATAAAAACCTAACAAATTGTAAAATTACTATTTTCTATAGTTTATATAAAAGCCTAATAAATTTTAAAGTTAGTTATTAGCCCAAACTTATATGGATTTGGATTTAGGAAAATTGAAGTACTTAAACCTATTGCTTTCCTGATTTTATGATGTTTTCTTGATAGTTGTGAGATGTGGGTAGTAGCAGCGGCAGGACGAGTAAAATCGAAAATTTGAGTTTAAAAAAAACAAACATGTTTGGTGAGAGGAACTTTAAAGCGTTAGAATAACTTTGTTTAATTTTTCTGATGGTGATATATGGTTTATATATTATAGGTTTCACTATGGTAATAAACTTTTTTATTAGCCTACCGATAAGGTTAATCTCTTGGCAATCACATGTCTCGAGTTCAATTTCAGCGTGCGTCTAAAAATCTTAATATAACTAAACCAATACAACACATTTGACAATTTAAAAAACTACGTCGCAAATACAATTTTAGGATGGTTCTTTGGTAACCATCGCAATTATATTATTCAACATGTTTAAAAAATCTGCGACAGTTGGAAATTGGTGCAACTCTCTTCTGTTGTAAATCTCCTTTTTTTTCTTGTAGTGCAATGTGTTAAACCATGTATAATGTTTAGTGCATTTTGTACTCGTATAAAACACAACACAAGGACTACTATGGTTAATAAAAAGCAACAATATTCAAACTTGACTCCAAAGCGTACACATCAATTTGTCAAAAGGTTAAAATAACAAGCAAGATGATATATCAAAATATTAAGTCTTACCAAAAATATGACTTGACTCTAGCATAAAGCTATTGTTTTAAGTAATTGTAATCCACAATAATAATCTTTGATACCTCAATTTTAAACTTGTCAAAGTAAAATACGTGGTAGAAATTAGGATTTTTTTTTTTTTTTGAAAAAGGTTCAATGACATGCAAATATGGATTTAGATGATTGGGAATTTTGATGGATGAGAAAAGGAAGAGATAGCGGTTTCCATGGATGGAAAAACAAAGACATCAAAAGGAAAGAAATTTTCTTAAATTATGTTTTGGGGTGATAAAGAATAAATAAAAATAAAAAAGAAAAACCGGGAAGAGAAAAGTGAAGTGGAAAAAAATTGGAAAATATTGAATACATTAAATTTAATATCACAACATATCACAACTTAAACATGTAGCATAAATGGTTAACTTTTTATGATGTATTTTGAGGTCTATTGTTTGAATCCTATGTTGACAAAGTTTTAATTTAATTTTATTTTTTTGAAATTTTTATTTTCACTAGTGTCGGTTCAATCGTGTGACTCGTGTCTAGTAACCAACTAAAATATTTTTTAAAAATAATAAACATTATAGTCTTAGCTAAGCCGAGACTACCTCATAAAATAAAAGTAATTTAAAATATTAGCCTTAGCTAGGTTATGTCTAATAAAACAATTAAATTATTTTTTTCGAAATTTTCATTTTTATTTTTCAAAGGAGATCAAAAATGGATATCATAACTTCTAATTCGAGAAGATATGAACTTTTAATGTAGGTGATATAATTTCTAATAAAGAATATCTGAATATGGAAATGTGCGGGAATCAAATTTTGATCCTCACAGAAGATGCCACTATTATGTGGTGGAACTAAAATTAATCACTCAATGATGAAGTAGTGCATTCTATAATGGACTTGAGCTTCCGATGCAATGGAGGGGACGACCTGCAAGATTAGCAGTTTAACATCCAAATTAGTGAGAGAATAAAAAGAGGTATAAGAGTGAGAATGGATTTATTACCTTAAAGTGATTATCTTTCCCTCTTAAATATTGAGAACGGTTTGAAATAGAACATTTAGAGTGAGACATGGACTATGACCAACTATCTGATTGATCTGGGCTAGGAATGCTCTCGATACGTTCTTTAGGGGAACGAAGGTTTACCTATTCTTTGCATTGCTTCTCTGGCCTTAGCATTGGACCTTTTTGTCTTAGGGTCTTGTGAAAAACACAAAACAAGAGCCAAATTCAATGTTTATGTATTATATGCAGCGCAACTAAAATTGAATTTTTAAGGAAAACAATTACATGTATAGTAATAAAATTTATCATAGATTTTAAAATTAATTAATTTATATTATGTTTTCTTTAAAATTATATATTAATTATTCATTAATAAAAACAAAACAATTTATAATGTAAAAATGATTCATTATAATAAAGGATAAAATGATGTACAAATAATGTATAATTAAATAATAACTTAAAAAAGTGTTTTGCACCCTTAGTTTAGGATCTTATATCTCTGTCTCTCTTTTGCTGGAATCGATCCGAGAAGGGTAAGGTCTGAATCACATGTTTAATATGGACATTTTGGCATGCTACATTTTAAAATGGAAATTTTACTTGATACCATCACAAACCAAGCCACACTAACATGAAATATAAATTCACGAGACCTTTATAAAAATGTCGGAACATGATATTTATATATGAAAATTTCTTTACCCACCTCCCTATGGGGTCACCCCAGCGAAATTCCTAAACTACCCCTGCTTCGGAAATGAACTTCCGAAGCGCTTTTTTTTTTTAAAATTTCCTTGAATTCGGAAGTTCATCTCCGAAAACACCTCATGGGGGGTGCGTTCGGAGATGAACATCCGAAAACACTCATGGGGGGTGAATTCGGAAGTTCATTTCCGAATTATGCAGAAACTGTGTTTTTTTTAATGTTTTTTCTTAAACGCAACCGCATTTTAATTAAACGGTACCGGCAAATAAAATAAACAATAGATAGACTGAAAACACTAATATGATAAATAAACAAAAAAAATACTAATATGAAAATATTATATACAAACCGAAATAAATAAAAATAGTGTGCTAAATATACAATCCAAAATCAAAAAATGAATAAACCCCACCCACCACTACTGGGTGTGCCTAACCCGCTCACCCTGGGCCCTCCTCTGTCGCCTGTACCCCGCCGCACGGCCCGCATCAGCGAATGATCTCCATCACGGCGACTGCCTCTGGTCCGCCCTGATGAATGACACCTCGATCCAACGCGTCCCGCCCAAGCATCGCTATCCGCTGGCAGATCGGAAGGAGATCAATGGCGTGGTCATCCTCCGCCTGCCGGTTCTCCAGGATCTCCTCGTGTGCTGGCCTAGGAGCGCTGGGAACGTCAGGTCTCAAGAGAGGATGGGACACCCGGTAGAACCATGTGACGTACCCCTCCACACTGTGCCAGTCCTGGGTGACCCGCATGCGACGGTACTCCTCCGGTACCACATGATGCTGCCACTCCTCCCATATGGCAGTGAGCTGCACTCTGGTCACTGTGTCAGGAGCAGCCTCGAAGGGTGACCTGGGTATGATCTGCATGAACCCAAACTGCCGCATGCACCGCTCCGGGAGATACCGGACCATGATGCCGGTCCCGCATGCCAACCAGCCTGAATATAAAGCAACCCCGTCGAAGGGGACAACCTGAGCATAGTCGGCGAACGGCCTCCAGGTGACGTCGTCGTGCATCGTGCAGTCCAGGTACAGGCGGTATGGTCCCACCGCATCGTTCCCCCTCTGGAGAGCGTATCTGGCGGCCCTGGGCATGGCGTCCAAATACTCAGGATCGATGTGGAAGCCGTGGATGCGGGAGAAGTAGGAGATGATCCAGCTCTGAAACACAAATACGACAATGTATTAAAAATAAATACGAAACATAAATAAATAAATACGAGAATGTGTTAAAATCAAACGTACCGTAAGCAGAGTGCAGGATCCGACCAGCTGCCTCGTCCTCCCGTTGGAGGCCTCATTCAGCTTCTGGTAGAGATATGCCAGAGTAGCTGCCCCCCAGTTCCACTGGTGAACGGTATCCAGGTCCATGAAATAGCGGAGGTAGGTCACGTCGACGTACCTGGCGCTCTTGTCCACAAAGCATGCAGCGCCTACCACATGCATGTACCAGCACCGGAGAGCGCAGTCGCGGTGATACTGTATGAACAGGTCGTTATCCTCCTGCTCGGCCTCGACCGCCGCGTCCAGGTGGTACTCAAAATAGATCTTCAGTGTAGTGAACCGGACATGAGGCCCACAAGTCGTGGCGCACTCAAAGTGAGCAACCTCCTCCTCCATGCCCAGATAGAGCGTCATCCACTCAATGGCCTCGACCCTCTGGATCCTGGAGTGGTGCAACAACGTCCCCCTAATCGGCAGGTGGAGAAGACACTGCACGTCGTGCAAGGTGATCGTCATCTCCCCAACCGGCAGGTGGAAAGATGACGTCTCCTTGTGTCAGCGCTCCACAAATGCCCCCTGCATGCCGGTGATGATGGTGGTGTACCCGGTCATGCAGAGCCCGCTAAGCCCTGAACCTCGCACGTGGTCGTTAAACCACTGAGCTGTTGGTTTAAACAGACCGAAAATCTTCCTGGAGTGGTTCACCATTTTCATTGGCTCTCTCTCCTGTTACAAAAAAAAACAAATAAGCGAGAAATAAACAGTAAAATTATAAAAAATGGTGACAAATAAACGGCTAAGTTAAAAAAAATACCTCTCCCTCTCAGATCCGCCGAGCGACGTGATCCTGGTAGTGAATCAGCAGGGAAGTGTCAAAAGGCCCTCCCGGATAGCTATCCACCTCCTGCTCCTCCTGCTCCTCCTCCTCCCCGACTGGAGGGTCAACATCCGGTATGAACTCCTCCTCCTCCTCCTCATCATCATCCTCCTCCTCTCGCTGGCGGGAAGAAGATACTCGAGCCAGCCTACTCCTATAGCCTGAAGGAGATGAACTCTCCACCAAGTTCTGTGGAACGCGCACACGGCGTCCCCGGCCCCGCCCGCGTGTCGACGCCAGCTGCGCCGCCGCCCGCTCGCGTCTAGCCGACGCAGTCTGGGACTCCCTGCCCTGTCTGATGCGTGTTGGCTGGTTGCCTGTCATATTCCTGTAAACAATCGAAATTGAAATCGATTAATATGCGAGACAAATGAAAAAACAAAAAAAAAATGAACTTCTGGTACAGTTCGGAAGTTCATTTCCGAAAACTGGGATGGAGGTGTTTTCGGAAATGAACTTCCGAAACACCCCTGCGCAGAGCTACTCTGCAACCTCCAATGGCAGACCCAAAAAACCTACACCAAAACTATTTTTATGCCTACTAAACATCCTAATATCAGTACTAACCTATATTAATGTGATTTTTTCAGTTTCTAAACACCCTAATAGAGTTTATTCAAATAGATCTAAAACTTGAAAAAACAATGTAGAACCTACCAATTAGTGTTTGATGATGAGTTTGGAAGAAGACTTGGGAATGCTCTTTGATCTTACACTTGATTTTGGCAGAAAATTTGAAGAGGGGTTGTGTTTTGAGTTGAGTTAGGGTAAATGAATGGGGGAGGGGGAGTGTTTTGTTAAATCTGCAGAACGTGCAGTATTTCGGAAGTTCATTTCCGAAATGCTGTTTTCGGAAATGAACTTCCAAAAAAAGACAATTTTTTCAAAAAAAAGGCGCTTTCGGAGATGCATTTCCGAAAACACCTTTTTCTTGCAGTTCGGAAGTTCATTTCCGAAGTCAGGGGTAGTTTGGATTTTTCACCAGAGATTAACTAGAAGGTTGGGAGGTTGGCAAAGAAATTCTCTTATATATTTGTGAGACAATTGAGTTTAAACAATGTAATAATTTTATTCTTCTTCCCGTGCATGCGACTTCCTTTTTTGGATATTATAATCAAAGAACTCATTTGAATTTAATTAAGTTGGCAAATATTAATCATATATTTAATTTCGCAAACATTGAATGACACTAAAATATCCCATAAAAATAAATAGATATATGTTATTAGCAAAAATAATCTTATTTTTATACAGTAAAAAAAGGGTAAACATTTTAGTTTACCAAGCCCATATTCCCAACAATCATATTATTAGCATATGAATTGGCAATACAATTATATATTTTGAACATTAACAATTTGATGTCAAATTTGGTTTGACATCATCACTTTCACATTCTTTCTATATAAAAGGAAGGTGAAAAACATAAAATTCAACCTACATATTAGGTTGAATTTCTATACAGATTATCCAACCTAACATACTTGTTAGACACATAATAGGTTGATAAGTTGCTTGCATCAAAATACAAAAGACATAAATAATATACATGATATAACATAGATTTTCATTACACATAACATTAATATGATATTGAGTATTATATTATATTAATGTTAGTTTTAATGAAAATATATATTAATCACATACATTATTTAATTTGTGTTTTTTTTAGATTTTGATGCAAGCAATAAATCTCCCTATTACATGGCAAACAAGTTGACATTAGTTAGTATAGAAATACCACTAAATTTTAAATGTCTAATAATTATTTTATAAGAAGAATTCTTTCATATATATAAAAAGAAAGTAAAAACGACGTTGTCAAATTATTTAAACTATGTATGAGAGTTTAGAGGAGAGGGGTGTTAATATTGAAGCTAGTGTAGATAGGAAATAACATAAATAACTAACTTAGAGTTAATTATTCCATAGCAATTAGTTGAGTTAGTTATTCCATAGCAATTAGTTAGTTACTGTCCAGTTTTCATCAATCTCAATTATTATAATGAATAAGAGTTACCGTCCAGTTTTCATCAATCTCAATTGTTACAATGAATAAGAGTTGCTTATATATCAAATATAAGCAGTAACTAACTAATTGCTATGAAATTACTAACTCTAAGTTAGTTATTTATGTTATTTCCTATCTACACTATTTTCAGTATTAATAAGGGGAAGAGAGGACTTCAAAAATTGATTTTTTTTAAATATAGATAAATTTTTAACAATTTGTTTAAATTGATAAAATTATGTTTATCATTAATGTATATTTACTTTTTACTTTTTGAAATACTAAAATAACAAAAAATTTATTTGAACATTTTGTCTAAACTGTCCAAATCTCTCTTTTAATACAAATTTTTAGTTATACCAAATTATGGGGTTTTTGGTGTTATGAAAAAAATCAAATCCTCTAAAATTCTCCAAATTAAATTCTTTCTAATTTTTTCCCTCAATTCATCTTATTTTTCAAAATCCTCCCTCCATTCTCCTCCAAACTCCTAAACATAACCTTAATATTTGGAGTATATAAGTGCATTGACAACTCATTAGCTATAACAATGCAATTGTTGGAGAAATTTAGGTTTTTCAATTTTAAGATTAAAATGTTTAGTCACATTTTGCCTTTTAAAATTAAATGTTACCACACATTTTGTCTATTTGTTTATTGTTTTTTTGGCATATTTTAATGTCATTAAATATTTATAAAATTAAATATGTCATTAATATTTGCTAACTTATTCTAGAGGAATTTTTTTATTGTTTAAATTTCAAAAAAGTGAAGTCACATGTAAAGGAAGAAAAATAAAATTTCCATATTATTAAAACTAACTTCTTATATATATATATATATATATATATATATATATATATATATATATATATATATATATATATATATATATATATATATATATATATATAGTATTTATTTATTTTAATATTTAAAATGATAAATTATTATAACTCAAGTTAATTTATATTTTAATATTTATAAAGTAGTATAGTAAACTAGCATTATTATTATTATTATTATTTTACTATATAAAAAATAATAGTTCCACACTCACCTATACAACTTTGTAGATGGTTTAGTGAAAAATGTATTGATTTTAATATATTGTTTCAATATGTACTTAATGCAATTATCGGAAAAAAATCATTTTGATGGGGAATTTTATATCAATAAATTTTAGCAAAAAATATTCACAGAAAAATAAAATATAATAAAAATATGAAAACATGTCGTTTTAGAATTTATAGGAGAAAATAGGATAGTTAAGTATTTAAAATTAAAATAAAAAACTTCTCTTTTTAACTTATATTTAAAAAATTAATGATAGTTATTTATGATATACGTATAGTGAGTGAGTGCAACAAAATAATCAGAATCCAATAGAATCCAATTGGAAGGATATACAATTAAGTTGGAAATGGCATTTTAATAACTTTTAATTTAATCTCAAGAGTAAAGTAATTAAAACTAAAACTTGTATTCGAACATTACCTTCTGAAAAGCATAAATGAGAATTTAATTGGAAGGACACATCTAAGGTGTTGTTGAGTAAAAAGTGATGATTTTGAGGGCAAAGGAGTTAGGATTTTGAGGGCTTTTTCTTGTTTAGATTGAAATCGCAAAGTGATAAGGTTTGATTTCATGAACAGAGAGATAGAGAGAGAGAAATATTTTTATTTCTCAACAAGTGAGAAGAAGGGGGAGTAAAATGATTCAGCTTTATAGATTTTTTTGAGGAAAGCCAAAGAAATTGGATAAATAATAATAATAATAATAATAATAATAATAATAATAATAATAATAATAATAATAATAATAATAATAATAGTAATAATAATAATAATAGAAATTAAATTTTAACAGTTTGGTTAAGGTGTCTCTAAATTTCTTTGTTCTGGATATTGTTTATTAAATTTTAATTTGAAAATATAAGAATACTTTCAATTAAATTAAATAAATATTTTTAAATAAAGAGTTTTAAATTCTGTTTTTAAAGATCACATTTTAAGTTTATAAGTTTAAAAAATTCAAATACATATTTAACTTTATATTAGTTAATTACAAGACCGAATATCAAACTTTAAAAAAAATATACTCATTCAATTTTATAATATGGCATAAAAATTTTGAAATTTTTAAAATTGATTTTAAAATTACACAATAATTATTTGTAATATCTACCAAAATATTTAAACTTAAAATTTACATATTTTAAATGAATTATTTAAATTGTTTAAAAACTTTTTTATTTTTTAAAATTTTTATTACCTCGTACAAATTACCATAAGAGTTTTATAACTATTAAATTATAAGAGTTGTACCCTTGTTAAATACTACTAAGAAAAAAAATAAGAACTAGTAAGAATCTATAAAGGGTAGTCAAAAGAGTACTGCATAGATAATACTAATAGTACATACACAATATAAAGAAAATATTCACCTAATAAAGCTGATTTAAAATTGTGTTTTTGTTGTGTTGGAAACAGACAAACAAAGTTATTACTATTAGCATGAAAGAATTTATTTTGTTTTTTTTAAACAATCTTGGAATACGGTGGGAACGCAAGTGCTGGATTTTGTTAAACTGGTATGGGTAAATTCGAGTCTGCTTGCTATTTGCCTTATCCCAATGGTAAAAGTTCCGCAACTGGTGGCTCAGTACCGGCCTACATCGCTTTGCAATCTACAAATATAAGAAAATTTTATGTTTTGCCAAATATCAAAATACCCCTCTTGCTCCTCAATGTGCCACGTGGATACCTTCTGCATATATAATTCAAATTCTTGCTTATTTGACACTATTTTTTTCTATTTGCTTCTAAAATCTGCTAATTTCTTTTTCAAACCTGAGGTTTTCGGTCTCTCTCATATTTTTTTTCTCTCTTTCAGCTTCAAAACTCAACCCTAATCTATCTTCAATCCTAAAAACCATCTTCCATCTTCAAAGCTCAACCATTTTCATCGCCTTCCTCCGAGCTTTCTACATGACAAGATCGTTGGAGAAAATTTTCTTTTTCATCTTCCTATTCGTCTGCAGTAAAACACGTCCAATCTCAGATTTTTGTTGGTGAGTTATGAGTTATGGGTTATGCCGCTTCGTATGGAGTTGCCGGTTTGGTTCCACCGTTCGTATTTCACCACCAATGTCACTATTTTCCTCAAGGTATGTTCAATGTTGAAGATTAAGTGTTTTAGGGTTTATATGTTTTGTTGATTTGGGGTTTTCTTACAGTGTTGATTTTCTAAACTATGTTGTTTTAGGCTGTAGGTGATAAATATATTATATTGCAAGGATTGTTGAGTTCTTTGAATATGAAGACAAAATTCTATAAGGATACATCTTTTTGATTTTGGTAAGGTTTATTGCTTTTTCAGTTAGAAATTAGATCAGTTAAACTCATCCTGTAATTTCATGGTTAGAGATCTTAAATTAATTATTTTAAGACCATTTATATAAGATAATCATCCATTTTTCATTGAGAATGACCTATCAGTCAACTCTACCAAATATCATGTAGGCAGAGATGAGATCGCGAAGTTGTTTCCGAACCTGTTAATATAATTATTCTGGCTCATTACATACATATGTTTTCAAATGTTCTAATGTAAAAATCTCTTTCTTCTTCTAGAAATTATGATATTGTGATGACTCACGGGAATGAATCAAACTGATTCGGGCGGGTTGGGAGCCTTTTCTCAGTCACCGACAACTCAAAACACTCGTACTATGCATGATCTGCAGGAAAAGACATTGCCATTTGCCTTTACATCTTTTAGCTTGCATGTAAAATCCCTTGGTACAAATGTTCCTCTCACGGGGGTTCCGTCTGCATGTTGGAGTAAATTTGTATTTTTGCGCTTGTGTTATGAAATTTTCGTTTTACTTTTATTTGTTTTTCTAGCTGGTGTCAATCATGTTGATGACCCTATGAATGTTGACTTTCCCATTTTGTAGATGGACTGCGTTTGACATCGAAAATAGCTTTGTAAGTGATTGTTTTGGCATTGAAATGGCAGTTGGAAAGTCTCACAGTTTCCAGATGTTGGAGCCTATAAAGCCTCCACCTACTAAGAAGCCTCGCAGTTCGTCAGGAAGATCATGTTCAAGTGAAGTTATGGAACAAGAAATCTGGAAAGATTTTCCTGAAGATTTATTTGAGGCGGTAATTGCACGGCTTCCTATTGTCATTTTTTCCACTTCTGATCCAGCAAGTTCCTTTTCACTCTATGGAGGGAGTGTCTGTGCCAAAGTTTCAATGTTACTCTGTCTAGATCGTGAATGGTTTGAAATTTCAACAATGGTGAAAACCAGATCAGCAGACTCACTTAGTTGCTTGTCATTCAGAGTGGATTTGAAGCAGATAAGATGGATGGGGATACTGCAGGTATGAATTGAAATTTAATGTTCTCGCAAGTTCAAGTTGTGAAACCAATCAATAAATTGTAGAACATTATAGAAAATTCATGGAACAGCTTCTTTGGTTGTCTATATTTATTTTAATGTGTGACTACTCTTCTCATGTTTATTGCAAAATATGATTCGGGCTACGCAAATTGCAAGTAAGGATGCTATTATCTTAGTATACTGTTATTGTTGTGAGCTTATTCTAGCTATATAGAGCTTGTAGGTGTAATTTTAAATCACAATAGTATATCTATTTTTTCTTTTATAGCGAGAGCAGGACCATATGCAAAAAAAGGACGTATTTCTCACGCAACAATCAAATGACGAGGCATAATAATTACGACAATGCTCACACGGCTGCGGAGAATGGACCTATCTTGCTTGGAGGATAGCATTAGCATCTCATTTATTCTGGTACTTTGGGAAGACTATCCTAACATTCTACAGCTTACCATTTTCAATTTTCTTCTCATTCTAGAATCCTATTTATGTGGCATGTGTGACTTAAGAACTTCTGTAGTCAAATCGAGTTCTGTTCCTGTTCATAATTTGATTTACGTTTTCTGTTCAAAATTTGATATCCATATCCTTTATATTTAATGCTCATATTATCTTAAGTTTTCCCCTGCTGTGAGATTCTTCCTCGACAAAAGAAAATAGTTTTGTCTAAATGGTTGGCACATTTTACATCCTATCATTATATAATTACCAATAACTTTATATGGTTTTGTCACTGAAATATGTGAATTACATCAATTGTCATCAGTTTAAAGGATTTAAAAACTGCGACAAGGAACTTAATTCAAGGAACTATATGATTTTGTCATCAGTCTAAATTGTTGTCATTGAAGTGCTTTAGTTTAAAGGAATTAAAAACTGCGACAAGTAACTTAATTCAAGTGACAAATGACGAGCTTTGTTGCGTAAAAGGGTGGATTGATGAGAATACATTCGCCCCAATAAACCAGATTCTGGTTTTGCAATTACTGTCAGAAAGCTTAACCAAGTGTGCCATGAGGAACATAATGAATTGTTGGTGAGTTTCATTCCAGAAACTTTTACTCAAAGCTTGTGATATGTTTAATTGTCATCTTACTTTATTATAGAGAATAATCAATATTATGAGACAATTGAGTCATCCCAATCTTGTCGAACTCATTGGTTACTGCTTAGAAGATATCAACCCCATTTTGGTATATGAATTTTTGGCCGAGAGAAGTTTGGAAAATCATTCGTGTAAAAGTATGTCACTTATCGTTGTTGTTATCTTTTTCTATTTTCAAAAAAAATCATAAGATAACTTCATTTACAAGTTATCTACCTGACTTGTATGGATCAGGATCTTCTAATGTTTAGCCGCTATCATGGAAAAGCCGAATGAAGATAGCTCTTGATGCTGCTAAGGCTCTTGCATTTCTTCACAGTGATGAAGTCAAAGTGATACATGAAGATTTAAATACTTCTAATATCTTAATAGATTCAGTAAGTGGTTTCTTTTATCTAACAAACTTACAAATGAAGAGTTTACCAGTTAGAGGTTTATAAATTCTTCTATGTGAATGAAAAAATCACAATGAAAAGATACTCGATTTCGGGTTGGATAAAAACCAAAGGGTTATTAGGAGGTGTCAAGATTATGCAGCAATTTACTCAGCACCTGAGTACTTAATGACGGGTAACTGATTATTCTTACTACATAATAAAAATTAGCAATAACTTTTAATATTCCTAACTTTTCTTGCCATTGTCTTTTAATTTAAGTTCAACAAACCAAAAAGGGTGATGTATACAGTTTTGGAGCTGTTCTGTTGGAAATTATGTGGAAAATGTGCACTATGATGGCGATGATGAGTGGTCTTCCAAGTCACGGATTCCTATATAGAAGGTCAATATTCGCCGCGTGAAGCAAAAAAAGTAGCTTGCATTGCAATTTGTTGTCTGTATGAAACACCAAAAAATAGACCAAACATGGATGAGGTTGTGAGAGCATTGGATTTGGAACAACTTCAGGATTTTGATGACACAATTGGAACAAATTCTCCATTTTGTGAAAACATACATTATTTTGCATTTTTGAATAAACATTAGGAGACTGAAACATATTTTGCTATCTGTGTCACGCCATGTTGACATTAAGAGTATATGACTTCACTAATATTTCTTATGAAAAGTAAAGAGGCCAACACAGTAGAAGGAAATAAGGTATCATGATACTTCCTGCAAATTTCAATATCATGTAATACATTGAAATTCACATATTATTCCTTTGAAGTATGTCTTAATCTTTGATGTAATTAATGTAAATGTTCCAACCAAATTTTCTTGTCTATATTCTTTTAATTTGTTGATAAACAAAAATGAGACTTCTCACAAAAATTATTATCATGAAGAGAAATATGAAATAATATTGTTTACCTATAATTACATATATTTAAAAATGATAATTTCGATGTTGAAAATAGTATTTTACTAAGATGATAATTTTTATTTTTTTATAACACCAAATTAAAATAATTATAACGGGAACGTGAAGTGATTGTTCAAAATATTGAATATTAAAGGAATTGTCAAATTATTGATTAAAATATTGAACATTAATGGGAACATGAAGTTGTTGCTTAAAATATTTAATTATTATTTTTTCATGGGTACCAGATATTTTTCTATACATTCAATTATTGTTTTTTCATGGGTACCATATATTTTTCTATACATTCAATTATTTTTTTCACGGGTACCAGACATTTTTCTGGACATTTAATTATTATTTTTTACGGATACCAGACATTTTTCTATATATTTAATTATTATTTTTTAACGGGTACCAGACATTTTTCTATTAAAAAAATATATATTTAATTATTATTTTTTCACGGGTACCAGACATTTTTCTATTAAAAATATATATTTAATTATTATTTTTTCACGGGTACCAGACATTTTTCTATTAAAAAAAATATAAAACAAATGTGCGTCCTGCAAGAGAACCCGTGCGAATGCACGGGTTTGTTACTAGTTCTATTTATAAGGTTGTAAGCAGAGTGGTGTTAAATAGACTAAAAGAGCACATGGCAAATCTGATCTCTCCTAATCAGTCCGACTTCGTTCCTTGGAGAATGATACAAGATAACATCAATCATCGCGAATGAGGTCCTTCCCGGTATGCACAAAATGAAAGAGAAAAAAGGAGGCTTTGTGATCAAAGTAGATTTGTCTAAAGCCTATGACAAGCTCAGTTAGAACTTTATCTGGAATACGCTTAAGGAGATCAAACTTCCGGATGCACTCGTTAATATCATCATGTGTGGAATCACTAGCGTGGAGGCGAACATCAACTGGAACGGTGCTAGGACGGATTACTTTTGTCCGTGCCGTGCACTATGCCAAATTGTCTTTTAGCAGCACCCCTACGAAAGCGCTTTTAGGAAAAAGCGCTGGTATAGGTTTCGCTAAAAACAAAATTAAAAAACACGCAAAAAAGCGCTCTTATAAGGGGGGTTACGAAAGCGCTTTCAAAACGCGCTGGTAAAGGCATGGGTACAAAAGCGCTTCTCAAAAGCGCTCTTATAGGGGGGTTATGAAAGCGCTTTCAAAAGCGCTGCTATAGGGGGTGGGGTACAAGAGCGCTTTTACCCTAAAAAGCGCTGGTATAGGTCTGGTTACAAAAACGCTTTTGAAAAGCGCTCTCATAGCTTATTTAAAATTAAAAAAATTTAAAACAAAAGTAACAAAAACACGCGTTTTGCCTCTCATTCTTCCTTGTTCTTCTCTTCTCCCTCGCGCCGTCTCCGTTGTTCTTGCCCTCGCTGTCACCGTTCTTCTTCTCGCCGTCACTCCTCGCTGTTAACAACCATCTCCTCGCCGTCACCGTCACTGTTCTCCTCGCGTCACGATTGTCCTTGTCGTCGTTTTTCCTCCTTCTTTCGTCGTGTCTCCGGCCAGGTATCACTTCTTCTCTTCCATTTCTTCTATTTTAGGGTTTATTCTTGTAACACTGTGGAGAACATAACTTTGCTATGAAATGAGATTCCAGAAGTTGTTCACCTGATCTTGCTTAAGTTCTGTTCGATTGTCTCTTAAATTTTGTTTTTTTCATATTATTTTGATTTTGGTTTTCTTCCATTAGCTTAATTTGTGAATACAAGATTACACTCAAAGATGTTTTTGATTTATGGCAAACTCAAATAAGCATTCAAACAACAAGGCGGAAGCAGAAAACTCAAAGAAAAGCAAGCATTGATCACTCATGACAGTACAGGTTGATCTATTATACTTTAGGTCGACTCAACACAAGCAGATCAAGAAGAATGCAGAAAACCAGCAGTTAGGTCGACCTACTGTCAACCCAGGTCGACCTAAAATGGAGAAAAATCCACATACTTCTGCTAGGTCGACTCACACATCATCTAGGTCGACCTAAATTGATGAAATCTACATACTAGTCTGCTAGGTCGACCTACACAACGACTAGGTCGACCTAATCTGAGAAAATGTCCCCATAATGCATTTTAAGAGGATTCTGGTCGACCTACTCCCTAAACAGGTCGACCTAACTGGGAGCAAAATTCTGCAAGCACTGCTAGGTCGACCTAAGCTCTACAAGAGGTCGACCTAACTGATCAAGAATGCCAAAATTTCTGTTTCTCTCATCTCCAACTCCTAAGCTATCTTATATATTATCAAAGGTTCATTATTCAAAGCAACACCAACGACTGAAAGATACACAAACGCTTCTCATCTTCGTTCTTCATCATCTCCAACACAATTACACATAATCATTCTTGCGTTGCGGGTTAGTGATGAGTTCGATAACGTCCATGGAACGGAATTGAAGATTCCTAGTGGGTGAAGGTTTGTGGGGTTTGTTGGTGAATAAAATCTGCGGGTTTTGTCCTCCACGACGGGTGGTTCTTGGGGGTTTTTATCAAGAGGCGTTCATTGAGGATTCGGCTGAGTGTAACGATTGAGGAACGGGGAGTTCAAGGAATCAAGACACTGCAGAAGGGAATCAAAGTGAAGCTCTTGGATAACCTTGATCTTGTTCAAGATTAAGGGGGAAGAAGATTCAAAGGATCGACATAATTGGTTTATCGTTTATCGCTTTGTTATCTTCTTTGTATATACTACTTTCAACATTAATGAAAGATTACCCAATTTCAATTTGGAATTGGGGGCAGACGTAGTCGTAGCGAGGACGATCGACGAACTGCCTAAACAAATATCGTGTTCTTGTCGCTTTTACCTTTTCATTTACATTCTGTTCATATTTGGTTATAATAGCAAATTGATTAACGATTCGAGTGTTAAGATTGTGAATTAAGAACCTATATAAACATCACAATCCATCACATATTGAATCACCATCAATTTGATCATTATCACCAAGTGTTTGTATATTTGTTTCTATCACTTTTACTGCATTGCAAATATTGTCAATCATACAAGAAGTTAATCTGATTTTCAATAAGAGCAACGCTTTGATTCTGCAACATATACTCTTATCACTTATCTCAAGTCTTCGACTGGTTTTAAACACATATACAATCGTTTCGATAGTGGTTCGGAATAGACGCGAGTCGATTCAGAATCACTTCCGCTGAAAAGTCGTTTAACTCCGCAAAACTGTGAACGATCTATTCACCCCCCCTCTAGATCCTAAGGCCAGCGTCTAACAAGTGGTATCAGAGCTCTGGTTAATTCCGTGCTACGTGAAACGCTTATTGGAAAAATGGCTTCCGGACCTAAAGGGGCTCATAATAGAGCTCCAGTTTTCAACGATGAAAACTACGGCTATTGGAAGGATTGTATGTGTGTCCATATCAATGCAATTGATAGGAACATCTGGACAGCTATTGTCAATGGTCCATTTAAGATCACCATGACAAATGCAGCTGGTGCAGTTGTTCCAAAACCAGAAGATACTTGGAATGCTGAAGATGAAAAGAGATATACATACGATTGGAAAGCGAGAAACATTCTAATCTCAGCTCTAGGAGTTGATGAATACTATCGCGTTTCCCATTGTAGATCAGCTAAAGCTATGTGGGACACATTGCAAGTTGCCCACGAGGGAACGGATGATGTCAAACTAGCTAGGATCAATACGTTAACTCAAGAGTTCGAACTCTTCCACATGGAAGATGGTGAATCCATCGAAAACATGCAGAAGAGATTCGTTCATCTGAAAAATCGGTTAAATTCTCTTGATAGACCTGTTTCCAATGCAGTTGCTACTAACAAAATCTTAAGATGTTTGAACAGGGAATGGCAACCCAAAGTTACAGCAATAAAGGAAGCAAATGATCTAAACACTTTAGACATCACAACTCTATTTGGTAAACTAGAGGAACATGAACAACACCTTAAATGCCTTGACATGCATGAGAAAAGGACAAAGAAAGAAAAGAACATGGAGAAAGAGGTAGAGAAGAAGTCAATAGCTCTAAAAGCTTCGAGCTCCAAGACCTCAAAACGAGAGCCAAAGGATAGTGACACAAGTGATGACGAAGACTCCGATGATGAGGAAATGGGACTGTTTGTGCGAAGATACAACAAATATCTAAAGAAAAACGGAGCAAAACATTCTGGCAAGGCTCTACAACCAAAAGTGACTTTTGCGGTTGATTCAAATAAGTTCAAAAGATCGTATACTCCTTTATATAGTAAATACACTTTTGTACCAAAAGTATCAACTAGCAAAACTCCATATTCTCATCATATTACCTGTCATTATTGTTGCAAAAAGGGACATACCATTGAAAAATGCAAATTTAGGAGAATTTTAGTTCCTAAAGGAGTATTTCAATGGTTGCCTAAGTGCAACAAATTGTGTACTCACTACCAAGGACCCAATGAAAATTGGGGACCTCCCTCTTTAAATTAATCTTGCAGGAAAAGTGTCTTGACATTGCCAAAGGTTGTGGTTCCTTGATAGCGGATGTTCAAGACACATGACTGGAGACCTATCTCTTTTCGTTGAGTTTCAAGCAAAGAAAAAGGGGTATGTTACGTATGGAGATAACAATCGGGGAGCCATACTTGGTAAAGGAAGTGTAGGTAACCCTTCTACCACTACTATAACTGATGTGCTGCTAGTAGAAGGTCTTAAACATAATCTTTTAAGTATAAGTCAATTGTGTGACAAAGATTTTAAAGTAATGTTTACAAATTCTGGCTGCACAATAGAACATACTAAGAAAAGAGACATTATGTTTAAGGGCTTAAGAGTAAACAACATCTACATGCTAAAGCTGATGAGGGCATATTCCTTGGTTACTCACAATCTAGCAAAGCATATCGGATATATAATAAGAGATTACTTATAGTAGAAGAGTCAGTACACGTGTCTTTTGATGAATCTTATGCAAAATATGTCGAGAAAGGTCTTTCATTTAATGGTGCAGGTCCATCCACTGAAGACATTGTCAAGGATAAGGAAGATGAGAATGAAAGTATTGTAAAGAAAGATGCTGAGAGAGAGAAAGATGAGTCTCACAATGAAAATGAAAAAGAAAGCATCTCAAACAATGAAGAACTTCCCAAGGCCTGGACAAATGTGAAAGACCATCCAATTGACAATATAATAGGAGACATCTCAAGGGGCGTTACAACACGCTCAAAGATAAGTAACTTCTGTCATCATTTTGCTTTTGTTTCACAAGTTGAGCCGAAAAACGCTAAGGATGCATTACTTGATGAGCATTGGCTAATGGCCATGCAAGAAGAATTAAACCAATTTAAACGGAATGATGTTTGGGACTTAGTCCCTCATCCGGGAGATCATCAAGTAATAGGCACTAGATGGGTTTTTCGTAACAAACTTGATGAAAACGGCGTTATTACTAGAAACAAAGCTAGATTAGTTGCCCAAGGTTATAATCAAGAGGAAGGTATTGATTATGAAGAGACATACGCTCCTGTAGCACGTCTCGAAGCTATTCGTCTCTTACTTGCTTATGCTTGTTCTAAAGACTTCAAACTATTCCAAATGGATGTTAAAAGTGCCTTTCTAAATGGCTATATAAATGAAGAAGTCTATGTTGCTCAGCCACCCGGCTTTGAGAATTACATGTATCCAACTCATGTCTATAAGCTGAAACGTGCTCTATACGGTCTTAAACAAGCCCCTCGGGCTTGGTACGAACGTTTGAGCAAATTTCTCCTTAGTTAAGGGTACTCTAGAGGTAAAGTTGACACTACTCTCTTTATTAAAAGAAAAGATAAAGATATTCTCTTAGTCTAAATTTATGTAGATGACATTATATTTGGGTCGACTAATGCAAAACTTGTCAAAGATTTTTCTAAGCTTATGCAGAGTGAATTTGAGATGAGTCTCATGGGTGAGCTAAATTTCTTCCTTGGCCTACAAATCAAGCAACTCAGTCATGGAACGTTTGTGAATCAAACTAAATACTGTACGGAGCTGCTCAAAAGATTTGGAATGAGTGAAGCAAAAGAAATTGACACACCTATGGCAACAAATACTAATCTAGACAAAGATGAAAAAGATATCAATCTTGTCCAAAAGAATCTCACTTGAAAGCTGTCAAAAGAATTCTGCGATACTTACGTGGAACTACTACATATGGCCTATGGTATCCAAAGGGAAATGAGTGTCATTTGGTAGGATTCTCTGATTCAGATTTTGCTGGCTGCAAATCCGATAGAAAAAGCACCAGTGGAACGTGTCATCTATTCTCAAATTCATTAATAAGTTGGCATAGCAAGAAACAAGTATCGGTTGCATTATCTACTGCTGAGGCAGAATATGTAGCTGCTGGAAGCTGCTGTGCACAAATATTATGGCTCAAGCAACAACTTCTTGACTTTGAAAGAGGAGACGTTACATTTGAACATGTAGAAAGCAAGAAGCAACTAGCTGACATCTTCACCAAACCTCTAGCAACGGAGCAATACTTCAACATTCGTAGGGAATTAGGGATACTCGATATCTCTAATTTGGGCTAATTACGTTTGTTCTCTCTTAATATTATTCCTTTACTTTATATATATATATATATATATATATATATATATGTTTTCTTTTGCTAACATTTTTCTTAGCGTAAAGGTAGTTCATCATCTAGCCAGGCGTCATTCCACATTGATTAAAGGCTGCCATTAAAGTTGAGAAAGCGGTAACGTTATTGTTGTTCACTTCCAAAAATATTATTGATACTATAATATGCTATCAATTAACATGCTTATAGTGACTTCATACATATATCGCTCTTGCTCATTTGACTCTCATGCTATAACTGGCTACCTTTTTTATGAATGCTAGCATTTTATCTATGTTTCTCTCGTTACTCTTCTATTTTCGTTGTATCTCTTTTTGATGTTGACAAAGGGGGAGATATATGCTGAGTGTACGGGGGAGCTGTGTTGAGAGATTGCCTTGTTGAGAGATAGATGCTGGATGTACGGGGGAGCTTTGTTGAGTCTTTATCACTTACCACCAAAGCTTCGACTAATGGTTTGCCATCATCAAAAAGGGGGAGCATGTGAATACAAGATTACACTCAAAGATGTTTTTGATTTATGGCAAACTCAAATAAGCATTCAAACAACAAGGCGGAAGCAGAAAACTCAAAGAAAAGCAAGCATTGATCACTCATGACAGTACAGGTTGATCTATTATACTTTAGGTCGACTCAACACAAGCAGATCAAGAAGAATGCAGAAAACCAGCAGTTAGGTCGACCTACTGTCAACCCAGGTCGACCTAAAATGGAGAAAAATCCACATACTTCTGCTAGGTCGACTCACACATCATCTAGGTCGACCTAAATTGATGAAATCTACATACTAGTCTGCTAGGTCGACCTACACAACGACTAGGTCGACCTAATCTGAGAAAATGTCCCCATAATGCATTTTAAGAGGATTCTGGTCGACCTACTCCCTAAACAGGTCGACCTAACTGGGAGCAAAATTCTGCAAGCACTGCTAGGTCGACCTAAGCTCTACAAGAGGTCGACCTAACTGATCAAGAATGCCAAAATTTCTGTTTCTCTCATCTCCAACTCCTAAGCTATCTTATATATTATCAAAGGTTCATTATTCAAAGCAACACCAACGACTGAAAGATACACAAACGCTTCTCATCTTCGTTCTTCATCATCTCCAACACAATTACACATAATCATTCTTGCGTTGCGGGTTAGTGATGAGTTCGATAACGTCCATGGAACGGAATTGAAGATTCCTAGTGGGTGAAGGTTTGTGGGGTTTGTTGGTGAATAAAATCTGCGGGTTTTGTCCTCCACGACGGGTGGTTCTTGGGGGTTTTTATCAAGAGGCGTTCATTGAGGATTCGGCTGAGTGTAACGATTGAGGAACGGGGAGTTCAAGGAATCAAGACACTGCAGAAGGGAATCAAAGTGAAGCTCTTGGATAACCTTGATCTTGTTCAAGATTAAGGGGGAAGAAGATTCAAAGGATCGACATAATTGGTTTATCGTTTATCGCTTTGTTATCTTCTTTGTATATACTACTTTCAACATTAATGAAAGATTACCCAATTTCAATTTGGAATTGGGGGCAGACGTAGTCGTAGCGAGGACGATCGACGAACTGCCTAAACAAATATCGTGTTCTTGTCGCTTTTACCTTTTCATTTACATTCTGTTCATATTTGGTTATAATAGCAAATTGATTAACGATTCGAGTGTTAAGATTGTGAATTAAGAACCTATATAAACATCACAATCCATCACATATTGAATCACCATCAATTTGATCATTATCACCAAGTGTTTGTATATTTGTTTCTATCACTTTTACTGCATTGCAAATATTGTCAATCATACAAGAAGTTAATCTGATTTTCAATAAGAGCAACGCTTTGATTCTGCAACATATACTCTTATCACTTATCTCAAGTCTTCGACTGGTTTTAAACACATATACAATCGTTTCGATAGTGGTTCGGAATAGACGCGAGTCGATTCAGAATCACTTCCGCTGAAAAGTCGTTTAACTCCGCAAAACTGTGAACGATCTATTCACCCCCCCTCTAGATCCTAAGGCCAGCGTCTAACATAATTGATTTCATTTTGTTCTTTGAAACTTGCTTTACTCAAACTCGGTTAAAGATTTGTAGAATTTTTTCCAGCAGCTTAGTTTGGTGTTTCATTCCACTAACGCTTTTGAAGACTTGTAGAATTTCTCCAGGTATTCAATCTATCTATATACTGTGTTGTTACCTTAGATATAATGTTGTTAATATCTGAACAGTTAATCATGTTATGGCCTTGTGGTTCAATCTGTCAATATATTGTGGTTCAATGGTGCTCTTGTGTCTATCTTTGTGTTTCTTGAAAACTTCTTATTCATGTTTATTAATGTTAGAGAATGAGATAGTTAAGTTAGGTTGGTTATAAGTAGAAGTAAGTAAGTACTAGAAAGAGATAGTTAATGTATTGCTGTGAAATTTGATCTTTGTATATTCATCTAACATTCTTCATATCCCAGAGTGATTAAGAATTTTCTTCTTTCACTGAAACAAATATTTGAGCATTTCGGTATTGTAAATTCGAAAAGTCTAGAACATATGAACTACTTACTGCATTTTTCATAAATCGAAAGTGTTTAACTAATTGACCAAAATTTATGTTTTTTACTTTATTGGTTAAAATGGTGTCTTAGTTTTTAGATGTTTGAAAGTGATTCTCTAGTTAAAAGAAGGATAATTAAACATTGTACCTATTTATGTTTGATGACAAATAAGTTATAAATAGTTATATTACATGTATCTTTCTGTGCAATCATTATAAATAGTTATATTACAAATAAGTTACAAATAAGCGTGATATTAAAGTCGTTTCCTATGTTAATCATTAAGTGATGAACTTACTAACTTGGTGATAATACTTTGATTTGTGTTAATGGCTTATTTACTATGTAAGGGAATGAAGTTTTGGCAAAGAATATTGATCTGTGCAAAAGATTTAGATTCGGGTGTTTGTAGTTACTAGCTAATGATAATTGATTTCATATCATTTTAAATAATTGAGTTCTAGATTGGTTTTTTTTTATATTGTGTTAGTAGTGGTGTATTTAACTGCATCGTGTGTGTTTAATTTTACAGTTACTTTGAAGCCTCTGGTTTCTACTTGTACAACGCCGATTCAAACCTACCCGTCTCCCACATCAAGTCCAACTCAGGTTACTAGCCCTTTCTTCTTGCTTATAGTTTGTTGTTTTCTGCTAATAGTTTATTGTTTATGGTTCTATTTAATTTCAATTTAGTGTCTCTCAATCAGTTTTTTGGTTTGTGGACTTATATTACCTTGAAATAAGGTACTGTCTTCTTTAAGAAATCTGGTGTAGGCTGAAATATGGTACTGTCTTCTTTTAGAGACTCAAACAATCGAGACAACTGTAACTTCCTATCTTTAGCTAACTACCAACTTAACCAATATGAAAGCTATAACTAATAGCAATATGACATAATGTAACCTTCCAGTTATAATCAAGGATGGCCAAGTCAACCATAATAGTGTTTAAGTATGTTATATTTCTAGCTAATGACGTCTTGCTAGACAAGAAGTAATGAAATGAGACATTAACTTAAGTGTTGCTTATTCACAATAATATATTTTTGTACTATAGTTGCATAACATTTTATTTCAAGACTTGAGTGGTTTGACAAGATTTATTTCTATTGTTCACACTTTATAGGATCTCATTAGGTATTCTGATCAAGACATAATGATGAAAGCTATTTCTTATCTTGACAGAATTCCTTAGTACCTGATAGAGAAACCAAGAAGCAAAAGCATTTGTTTAGCTTAATTAAGACATGGATAAAACATGGATGAATTCAAACCGATTGTCGAAAGAGTACGAGAAAGGGGTATGGGAATTCGTTAAGTTTGCGGCTGCGCATGCCAAAGACCCGATTCGAATGGCGTGTCCTTGCATGGGTTACTGTTATGGGGTAAGATTGACGGGAATCAGTTGGCATCGCATTTACTAGGTTGAAAATAAATATAAATTACAGGTCGAACTGGGAGGCTTAAATTACAGGTTGCACTTTAAAAAACCTCATTTAGCAACGACGACGCTTTAAAAAACGCTCTTAAAGGGCCACCTACTAAAGCGCTGCCTAAGATTAAAAAAAAGCATAAAAAATAAAAAAAACGCAACCTACGAAAGCGCTTTTGGAAAAACGTTCTTATAGGGGGGCTACCAGAGCGCTTTTTCCAGAAAAAACGCTCTGATAGGGGGGCTACCAGAGCTCTTTTCTGGAAAAAGCGCTCTTATAGGGGGGCTACCTGAGCACTTTTCTGGAAAAAGCGCTGCTATAGGGGGAATACGAGAGCGCTTTTCTGGAGAAAACACTCTTATAGAGGGGCTACAAGAGCGCTTTTGGAGTTTCAAAAGCGCTGTCGTTATCTACGGCAGCGCTGGCTTTGGCAGCGCTTTAAAGCGCTCTAAAAGCCCAAAAAAAAAAACGCTTTTAAAGCCCTTTTTCCTAGTAGTGGTGGCATCCGACAAGGGGATCCTATATCGTCGTATATATTTGTGTTGTGCATGGAGAAGCTTACTCACCTCATAATGCAGGAAGTAACTACCGGTAAGTGGAGAACAAATAGACTGGGCAGAAATGGATTGAAGATCTCTCACCTGATGTTTGCGGATGACTTATTATTGTTTGGGGAAGCGACGGAGAAGCAAATGAAATGTGTCTTGAGTACTCTTCGAAGGTTTTTTGCGATGTATGGCTAGAAGGTAAATGAGGATAAGACTAGTATTATTTTCTCAAATAATGTTACTACTGAACTGAGACAAAGGCTCACACAATTATCAAATTTTAAGAGTGCAAGTACACTGAGTAGATATTTGGGAATTCCTATTAATGGCAAAGCTATTAAGAGACATGACTACCAATACATTCTCGATAATATATCGACAAAATTGGCGAGTTGGAAGGAGAATCATCTCTCCTTTGCGGGACGAGTTACGTTGGCAAAGAGTGTATTGGAGGCTTTGCCCATTTATTCTATGATGATAAGTATGGTTCCAAAAGTTTGTGTTGGAAAGATCCATCAGCTGCAACGACGATTTATTTGGGGGGATACGGCTACAAATAAGAAATATCATGCTGTCAAGTGGGATATGGTTACCCGACATAAGACAGTAAATGGGTTAGGACTTCGTAAAATCGACACAATGAACAGGGCTTGTATTATGAAGTTGGTTGGAAACTAAAACACAATCCAAATGAATTGTGGTGTAAGGTTCATGCTACGAAATATGGTCTGTCGCTTGGGGGACAGAATATCGCATCCTACAAAAGAACAGTGTCGCATATATGGAAATGCATAGAGGATGCGATATTATGCAGGGCGGGAATATGGAGCATAGGTAATGGTCGAAGTATTGATTCGTGGCGAGATAGGTGGCTTACAAATGGGTTGGTTATTGCATATTTAGATGTGGTAATCCCGTTGAGTTTGATGGGAGCAAAGCTATATGACTTGGTGGACTTACATGGAGAATAGAATATGAGCTTGTTTCAGGGATGGTTACCGGGTAACCTTCTGCATTTAATCAGAGCCCATTTGCCTCCAAAAGTTGAATATGGTGAAGATGATTTCGTAAATCATGGAACATCTGCCGGAGCTTTCTCTGTAAAATACATTGATATGGAGATTAGTGATAATAATGCAAATAATATAGGGATTTTATGGACGACTATCTCTAAATTGAAGGTCCCAGAGCGCATTCGCTACTTTACATGGTTTTTGGCCCATGATATGATCCTAACTAACTAGCGGAAGAGTCGAATGGGAATGGGTGGATGTGTTTGATGTGCGGGGAGGAGGTGGAAACAGTGTTGCATGTGTTTAGGGATTGTCTGAATGCCATGCAAATTTGGATCAATAACATTCCTTCGGGTATTACTAACAATTTTCTGCAGATGGAATTAAAAGATTGGGTTAATCTAAACCTTGGAGTTAATAACTGGAGCGAGTTCTGGGCAGTGGCGTGTCACAACTTATGGACTTGGAGGAATAAAGAATGACACAAAGATGATTTAATTCGACCTATGCAAGGAGCTCAATATATCTCAAGTCGAGTAAAGGAGTATGTTGAAGCAAGATGTAACCAACTAGGTGCCAATAAGATGGAAAGGAGTGTGGCTATGATACACTGGAAACCCCCTCCAAGTAATCATGTAAAGCTCAATACAGTTGGTGTGAGCATAGATGCATCAATTTCGGGATGTGGAGGAATCATTCGGGATTCAAATGGGGAGTGGGTAGGTGGTTTTGCAATGAATACGGGATCTAGTTCTGCTTTTATTGCGGAATTGTGGGGGTGTTCGAAGGTCTAAAGTATACGCTTCATCTGGGAAAAACAAAAGCGGAGCTAAACGTTGATTCAATCGCGGTGGTTGAGGCTATTCTAAAGGGTACGTCAGCTAGTCATGAAGGACATGCTCTACTACGGCAAATAGCTAGGTTAATTGGGAGGCATGAGGATGTGAAAGTTAGTCATACTTTTCGAGACACAAACAAGTGTGTCGATGTGCTAGCTAACGAGGGTTGCACGTTACAAGACAGTTTTTTTTTGTATGTTGCTCCAGAGTTCTTTAGAGTTTGTTTAGAGGATAATTCGTTAGGGTTTTTTTTCCTAGATTGATTCTGGTGTAATTTATATTTTCTCTCTTGGACTTCGGCCCTCTTTATTTCAAAAAAATACATAATTTATTTTGACGTATACAATATTTGATACCTATACCTATTATTCAAGAGTTTATTGAATTTTATTATGTAGATAACAAAATAAGGTGTGAAATTCAATTTTACTTTCATTATTTTTAAATTACATAATTGGTACGAAGGTGAAAATTCTTTTTATTAATTTGTAATATGTAAAAGCTACCTTCCATAATCAACAATACCAATGTAAAAAAATCTAAGATGAAATAAGTGAAACAACAAACACATGCATAACTGATTTTGTTTGTTATAGGCTATACCACTTTTTCAATGTATCCGTATATGTTTCCATTTCAATGCAAATCACAAACAACAACACTACGCTCCAAAACACTGCATTTATTTCTACTATAATCACTGTTTTTGTTCAGTAAAATTTGATCTCTTTTATCTATTCTACTGGTAGAAGACCCGTGCGTCCGCACGGGTAAATCAAATCTTAAGATGAATAATTTATTACAAACGTAAAAAAAAAGTTTAAAAATTTGAATAAAAAATATTAATTTAAGATTAACAAAATATAATATAGATAAAATGAATCTATATATAGTACCTATTTAAAAAAACATAGAAATGCATTAGTCATTTGTGTCTTAGGTAATTAGTCATTTGTGTCTTATGTAATTCGATAAGGCCAGATTGTTGGTGATATATAATTATTTTAAAATCACTAATAACTAAAGATATTTAAAAAAAAAAAAAAATTATAAAATAACCAACATGGTAAATTTAATATGTCTAATAACTATAAATATTTACAAATATGACTAATAACTATAAATATTTAAAAATATCACTGATAATTATAACTAAAAATAATATTTTGTTGATTAAAATAAAAAAGGTATTATGGTGATAGTGACCCGTGAAAATAAAGAGTTTCGATTATAAAATTAACATGAGTTTATAAAAGCTACATCAAGTCTAGAACTTAAGGATTTGCTACAAAGCTTATAAGTTTTCAAATATAGAGTTGGTAAAAATTTAAAACTTAAAACTCTAGTATTTTTTATTGAGTTAAAAGTTAAAAAGGTATTGTGGTGATAATGACCCGTAAAAATAGTGACTTTCAGTGATAAAATTGACAAGGAGTTAGCAAAATCGCCGTATTATTATAGCAAACCTCTATGATGGAAGATGAACCATGCGAGGAATCTGTTTGGAAGGATTGGCCAAATGATCCATCACTCATATCTTTCAACAAATTTTAATCAAACTTTACTTATGATGCGATGGATCCTTAAATCCCAATGGAACATGTAATTCAATTCGAATTCTATTGTTACATAGAGTAAATGTTTGAAGAAATAGACCAAACCTCCATGTTTGGCAACATCAGAGACATAATTTAGATTACCGAATCTATACAATTATCTCTAATAGAATCTCATGGATCCAAATAAGAACAAAACTCTATTGAATCCCTTAAAATTTTGACAATGTATATAAGAAACAATTTAGCTTGAGGAGACAAAATAAAAGTTTAGGCATGTGAATTTCAACATATCTATCAAAAGCATTTTACCTTAATGTAGACACTTAATTTTAAAAGTTTATCATGTGAGTTTAGACACAATACAGTTTAAAAATACCAAATATAGAATCCAACTCAAAGTGTTCATTATTTGTCTATGATACAAATTCCATTATACTTTTCCTACAACACAAGTATGCAAAACAGATGGTTGGAGCATTAGAATCAATTTCCAAAAAATGATTATAAAAATTAAATATATGTTATTGAACCACGTGAGACACTCACCAAGATAATTATTGCACATCTACATCAGATATTGGACCATGTCTCTAAGGAGCCAATTGTTAAATATGCTTGGATCTCAACCTCAAAAGCTAGCTCAAGAGGTGAGGTTGTCCTCACATATTTATACACCCAACAGTCCGGGAACCTAAGCAATGTGGGACTTCAAACAAACTCACAAATACCAACTTCAACACCCACCCTCACGCCTAGCGTGGGCATGGGCCAAACGCCCACATTGCAGTCCTTAACCCGGCTCTGATACCATGTTAAATATGCTTGGATCTCAACCTCTTGAGCTAGCTTTTGAGGTTGAGATCCAAGCATATTTAACATGGTTGTTAACAACAGTGAACAAATATAAACATTAGGAAAGAGAAAGAACCTTTAGGTTAGGGTTTTAATAGAATGAATCAAAAGTATGTGAGTAAGGGTTACATCAGAATATAAATACCAAAAGTAAAGAAAGACCTAACTACCCTTATAAAGATACAATAAAATATAATAATTAATAATAATAACTAACATCTCCCCTCAAACTCAAGATGCATTAGCAGAGAGCATCGAGAGTTTGTCAATCAAAAAATGAAAACGTTTAATGGAATGCGTTTTTGTAAACAAATCAGCAATCTGTAAAGCAAATGAAACAAACAGTAGAGTAATTGTTCCTTCCTGAAGGTGATGCCGGGTGAAGTGGCAATCAATCTCAATATGTTTGGTACGTTCATGAAATACCGAGTTGTGGGCAATTTGAGTGGCACTTTTGTTATCACAATACATAGGAGTTGGCTCAGAAAGAATGACACCCATATCAGAAAGTAACCAACGCAACCAAACTATTTCAGTAGTGGTGGATGCCATAGCACGATACTCAGCTTCTGTAGAAGAACGAGAGACAATATCTTGTTTCTTACTCTTCCAAGAAATAAGAGAGTCTCCAAGAAAGACACAAAACCCTGTGGTTGACTTACGATCTGTGGGGTCGCCAGCCCAATCAGCATCAGAATAAGCACGTAATTCCAATGAGGACGACGAGGGAAAAAGAAGGCTCTGAAATTGGGTTCCTCGAAGATATCGGCATATGCGAAGAACAACTGCCCAATGCACTGTAGTAGGAGAGACAACAAATTGACTGACAACATGAACAGCATGAGCAATATCTGGTCTAGTAATCGTAAGGTACACCAAACTGCCAACTAAAGTACGATATAATGTGGGATCTGGTAGAGGAACACCATCAGATGGAGCATATTTCACATTCAACTCAAGAGGACTATCTGCTACTCTAGTATCAGAAAGGCGAGCCTGTTCAAGAATGTTGGAAATATACTTAGATTGAGAGAGAAGATAACCTCTAGGAGAGTAGGCAACTTCAATGCCCAAGAAGTAGCGAAGAGTTCCCAAATCTTTCATCTCAAACTGTTTGGCTAATTGTAGCTTCAAATCATTGATTCCATCCATATCATCACCTGTGATAATCATATCATCAACATATAATGAGAGTAAAATACGACCATGATAAGTCGTCTTGACAAACAAAGCAGAATCATAATCACTTGAGCGAAAGCCAATAGATTTAATCATTGTGGTAAACTTCTCAAACCAAGCTCGTGGAGCTTGTTTCAAACCATATAATGCTTTCTTCAACTTGCACACTTCCCCTTGATTATGAGAAACACCTTGCGGGGGTACCATATAAACTTCCTCTTGAAGGTCACCATTTAGAAATGCATTTTTAACATCCATTTGAGAAATATGCCATTGACGAACAGATGCAACTGCAATAAGAGTACGAATAGTAGTCATTTTAGCAACAGGAGCAAAAGTTTCTTCATAATCCATACCATATTGTTGAGAGAATCCCTTAGCAACAAGACGTGCTTTGTAGCGCTCAACTGATCCATCAGACTTAGTTTTGATCTTGTATATCCAACGAGACCCAATAACACGTTTTCCAGGAGGAAGAGGTACTAATTCCCAAGTATCTGTTTTATGCAAAGCAGAAAGTTCTTCTTTCATAGCCCGCTGCCATAGAGGGTCAAGCATAGCCTCTTTATAGGAAGAGGGCTCAGACAAACTGTGGATAGAGGTTAGAAAAGAAGAAAAAGAAGAAGAGTAAATGGAATAGACAAAATCAGGCAATTGAGTAGACTTACGGTCACGAAGGGGATAACGCGAAGGTGGAGGATCAACAGTCGTAGGAGGTTCTTGGGTAACCGTGGGGACAAGAGGGCTGTCAGTTTCTGGAGTATCAATAGTATCAGTCCTGCAATTCTCAAAACTACAGTCACTAGAAATATTATCATTATTACCAAAAGGATCAATATGAGTGAGTTTTGAACTGTTAGTAATATAAGAATCAGAAGAAAGAGAATAAAAAGGAATGTGTTCAAGAAAAACAACATGCCGAGAAACATATAATTTCCTTGCACCAGGATCATAACAACGATAACCCTTTTGACCATCCCCATAACCAAGAAAGACACATATAGCAGAACGTGAAGATAACTTACTACGTTCTACTTGTGGGCGAAGAACAAAACAAGTAGAACCAAAGACTTTCAAAGATGAATAATCAGGGATAGAGTTATACAATTTTTCAAAAGGAGAAAAACCTGACGTGACAGACGATGGGATTCTATTAATAACATGAACAACAGTAAGAACTGCTTCACCCCAAAATTCACTAGGAACTGAAGAATACAACAAAAGGGAGCGAGCAGTCTCAATAATGTGACGGTGTTTCCTTTCAGCAACTCCATTCTGTTGAGGTGTATCAGTACAAGATGTTTGATGAATTGTACCATCAAAAGCAAGTAGTTCAGAAAATTTATTAGAGGTATATTCACCACCTAAATCACAACGGAAGCACTTTATAACAACATTATGTTGAGTCTTAACCATAGCACGAAACATACAATAAATGTCAAAAAATTTTGAACGATTTTTCATAAGATACACCCAACAATAACGAGTATAGTCATCAATAAATGAAACATAATATCTAGATCCACCCTTTGAAAGAAGCGGTGATGGACCCCATACATCAGAGTGTACTAAATCAAACGGTGCATGTGAAATGGAAACACTTTTACTAAATGGTAAAGCTGAAAATTTAGCAAGTTTACAACCACAACAATCAGAAATATCACTGGTTTGTAACTTTCCTAAAGCTCCAGTAGAAGCCAAATACTTTAATCTAGAAGCAGAGACATGTCCAAGACGGTAATGCCATAAATAAAAACTAGAAGACGAAGAATTTAAACGAAAAGTGGATAATAAATCAGTTGTGGAAGTAGAGGTTGAAGCTGCAGTATCTGGGACTCTCAACTCCTCCAAAACATAAAGTCCCCCTTGTCTACGGCCTGTCCCAATCAGCCTCCCGGAATGAGGATTCTGCACACAACAAGAAGTGGAAGAAAACATAACTGAGTAACCAGAATCACACAATTGACTAACAGAAGCAAGGCTCAAAGTGAGGTCAGGAATATAATAAACATCAGATAATGACAATTTTGGTGAGGAGACAGAACCAATGCCTGCTAATGGCTTATGAGTACCATCAGCAGTCATAATTGACATAGATGGTGCAGTATTCAAAGACACGAATGATTTATCATCATATGACATATGGTGTGATGCTCCAGAGTCTAGAATCCAGATGGAAGGAGATATACCTGGAAAAGAAGAGTTCAAACCTTTAGTAGATGAGGCAGACATGGCACGTGACTGAGTGGTAAGAAGCTTTTGAAGTTGCTCTGCAATATCAGATATTTGAGAAGTAGCCTCTGATGGATATGCATGATCAGAACCAGAACTAATGGTAGCAGGAGTAGCAGCAACAACATTGGATGATGGACTCTTGAAGTGTTTCTTATTTGCTTTCAATAATCTGGGACATTGTGCTTTCCAATGACCTTTCTCCTTAGAAAAAGCACATTCATCAATACCAAGTCCAACCCTACCTTGAGGTTTTACTTTATGAAATGGAGCAGCAAAAACAGATGGAGAGGTGGAGAGAACTCCTTTATTTGAAATCAAATTTGAGTGGGACTTTAGTCTAATTTCTTCTGCCAACAATTCATTAAAAACTGAATCAACACTAGGAAGAGGACTACGATGCAGAATACTCCCACGAAGTCCCTCAAAATCATCCCTAAGCGCCATCAAAAATTGAACCAAACGTTGCTCTTCTCTTTGATCAGTGTACGCTTTGACAACTTTTAACTCATCCGATTCCATAAGAGCTAACTGATCCCACAAATTACTCATCGCTGAATAGAATTCCTGAATGGTCATATTATTTTGTTTGAGAGCTCTAATATCACTCTCCAACTGATACCGTTTTGCAAAATTAGATTGAGCATACAAACGTTTCAAATGGTTCCAAACCTCCTTAGCGGTATCATATTTTGCTAGTTGCACACCTATTGACTGAGAAACAGAATTATTGATCCATGTAAGAATCTTTGAATTACTAACATCCCAAGTTTCCAACTCTTTTGCATATTTTGCTTCATCCTTTTTATCGGTAGGTTTACCCAAGGTTCCATCAACATAACTCCACATCCTTTTTCCTTTTAAAAAGTTTTTCATCACATAACTCCAATAAGGATAATTTTCTCCATTGAGTTGGACACTAACCGACTGAAGAGAGTCATCTTTATCATTGCTCATTGTAATCAATAGTGGAATAACCAAAACACCACAATTAAATAAACTATCAAATTGTTCCAAAGAAAATTAATAATAAAAAAAACAACTATTCTCACTGTATCAATTAATAATTTTCCTCCATTGGCATATCACCACAAACAGCATACGACATAGTTCTTTTTCTTTTTTTTCTTCTTTTTTTTTTTAATCTAAAAAGTGATCAATTGAATTCTCCACCTACCAACAGTGTAGATACACACTAGCTAAATGAAAACCGGCAAATTCAATTGAAACAGCAAGTCGGCACTAACAAATCAACATAAAAAAAAGTACTAACCACTTTTCCGGTACAAACCAGTTTCACGGTAGATCCAATTTAATCCAAGCTCTTTGATACCATGTTAACAACAGTGAACAAATATAAACATTAGGAAAGAGAAAGAACCTTTAGGTTAGGGTTTTAATAGAATGAATCAAAAGTATGTGAGTAAGGGTTACATCAGAATATAAATACCAAAAGTAAAGAAAGACCTAACTACCCTTATAAAGATACAATAAAATATAATAATTAATAATAATAACTAACACCAATATCAACAACAGTCCCAATTCATACACTTTTTTTTAACAAAGTTATTATGCAAATTAAAACCTTTTAATGCAAGCAATGAACTAAACAGCATTCAAATAACACCACAAAATTTTTTTAAAACAAAACTGGAATTAACAAAAACAAATGTCTTAAGCTGGATAACTGGATTCCTTAGCAGAACCATGTGCCAAAATCTAATTCATCCTTCTAATAAGTTCGTTGATGTATTCTTCCCTGTTGCCAGCATCGCCACCTTCAACATAATGATTTAATTTCTTCTTCATGCCACCCAAAGGAGCTTTGAGCTTGAAAGGCCATAGGAAGTTGTTTGCCTCTCTGAAGTGAGGTCCAACAGTCAAGATCTCATGAATCAGATCTTCAATGCAAATGATCCCGTGCTTTCCAAGAACCTGTTCGATGATAGAGTTGTCAGCCAAAGCAATTCACTGCCTATCAACCTTTCCATATCCCCTCTTGTAGATCAATCCCCTGACACTCTTCAGATTAGGATACCCATATGTAACATATGGCTCTACCCTGTGGAGCATGTTAACGGTGGCTTTGTTAACTTTGAGAAAGACGCCATTAAAGATTTGTCTCAAACGCAAAAGCTGCAAAATCTTCCTTGATTTTGGGTCCATGGCATTGATACCTCTGATCCTGACAATGAAGAGGAGCTTAGCTTCAGGGTCAACATAAAAGCCACCCTTAAGCTTGGCTTCACGCTTCAAGCTAATCAACTCCTTTTGCTGATCGTCATACTCCTTAGCGTACTGCTTAGCTCTGCTCCAAATGAGCTTCCTTGTCTCAAATCTCTTCTTCTTCGCCGACTCCTGTTCCAGCTTCTTCACCAAAGCCCATTCCTCGTTCCTCTTGTGCTTCTTCAAAACAGATTCAGGAACAACGGTTTTTGCTTCCACTTTGGCTATTTCGTGCTGTTGTGGTGAGAATTGTAGACGGTGGAGGAAGCTCACAGAGCAATGAAATGGATTCCCAATTCATACACTAACCAGCACACAAAAAAGAGTTTCAAAATCAGTTTGAAATCATATTTATAAACAAATTGCATACAGTTAAAATAATTCCAATTCATACACAACAATTCAAGTAACATGCAGACCCAATTTATACACTACCAAGCACGTAAAAGAGTTTATAAATCAGTTTAAAATCACATTGTTATATTGAGTAGCTTATGCTTGCAAAGATTCTACAGCTCACACTTTGGCTTCAGCCTCCGTAAACTTCTTTTGAGCTTTTTCTATCAATGAATGTGCTTCAACTAATTTACTCTCAGTTGCAGCCCTTGTTTCAGCACATTCATTACGCATCTCATTCAAGGCCTTCTCAAGCTACAAAAAGCAATAAGAAATGCTAACTCAAACTTTGAATAAAAATGGATATTATTCAAGTGAGAAAATAGAATGGAAATAAAAATGGAATGGAATATAAAATAGAATATTTGGTTTTGCAAGGGAGGATATTATTCAAGTAGCTTACACTTCATATGTAAGCATCTTTCACGCCTTTCTCTCCAATATGAGAAGGCCCATGTGATGCTGATGATCATATATCTACATAAAATGTTAAAAAGTCAGAAACAAAGTAAAGCAAGAAAGAAAAAACATGCTGACATCAATAAGGAAGGAATGTTCATCATGTATGTTACAAAATCAAAACACCACATAAACCTTTCATAGAGAATTCACTTGAAAATGCAATTTGATTGGTGGAAGAAAAGTATAAGTTTGTAGGATAACAAACTACTTTACAATTCTAGAAAATTCAATCACATATTGAAGAATAATATCAAGCACAACAAACTCCCAAGTTTTGAAGGATATGAGATGAAATTTATACCTGATGTAAGAGGGGTTTGGAGGGAGACTATCTAGTCATTTGAAGAAAATTCTTCCCAATATGGTGCAGATAATAAAAGAGGTGAATTTTATTTTGGAACCAAGAAAATTCTTCCCTGTATTTTCTAATGAAATAGCAAGTTTCTATCACAATGATGTAGATAAATGGAAAAAGGCTTATTATGCAATTGCAGATTAGACAAAGTAGAAAAAAGAACTCACCTTCAGAGTTACGAATCAACTTTGAGACAACATCCACCCTCATGTTTTCAAGAACGAAGAAACCGAGAACTGGTTTTATCAACTGATCATCCCATGTCTTAGACATCGTCAATTTACTTTCGAAGATCTAGAAGGTGAGGGAAATAAAAATTAAGCTATACTTACGAAAATAAATAACATAGAAATGTGAAAGTAAGTATTAATCAAAGAACTACTTTTACAAAAAAATGGTCAATAATGCTTCCACTGTTCCACAAAAAAAGAATAACCTTGCAGTGAGTTAACTTTTTATAGTTAGACAAGTGATAGCTCTACAAAAATATATTTTTCTCGAATCTAAGGGCCTAGGGAAGTCAAGAAATTGTGATTACCTTTTCATGTGTGGTATAAGTGAGATGTATGGACATGACAAAGACATAAGCTATCGATGAACGAAAAACTCCGTCATCGCGAACACCAGCAGATAGAGATGTAGACCATGTGATGAATAGAAAGGCCATGTGAAATAGTTTCGAAATCCATTATATGTTGTGTGTATAACAATGAATGAAAACCTTAGATCTTTGTTTGCACATACCTAACTCACTTGGACATGGTACTTGAAAACCTTAGATTCAGATCCAGTTTCTTCACCATCGAACTCAACCATAGAAATCTGTTGTTGTGAGTTTGTTGCAGTCCAAAGTATGTTGTGTGTTAAAATCATAAAAAAGCATTCTGCAAAAATCAAAATAAAAAACTGTTTCAAAACCTAATATAAATTCAAAGTTGGAAATTCACATCAGGTGAAATGGAGACCGAGATGTATATTGCTATCCACCGAAAAGATTTGTTGCTTAGTTGTTTCTTTCTTCTGAAATCAAAGATTTGCTGCGAGTTGCTTCGTTTCCTTTTCCCAAATAGTTTCAGCAGCGCAGAGGGTGGAGAAGGGGTGGCTGTGCTAGGTGTTAGGAGTGAATTAATGGTAATTTCATGTGTTAAATTAACTGCCTTTTGAGCTAAAAGTGAATAGATCTTGTGAATTTTACAGATTTTATAGTTAGAATTGAACTTTCAAGGTTCGAAGCTAATCTTAGAACAACTTACATCACTTTGGGTGTTATTTGTGCAGATATTGAAGCTAAGAGGCAAAGACTAGGAAACACGCCGGCGTAGAGCTCTAGAGAGGAAGAATCACAAAGAAGAAAGAAGAATTAAAGGGCGAGCCGCGCCAATAAAGGGGCGAGACGCGCGAAACCCCTCTGTTTGGGTTCGCGCCGCGCCATTGCGTGCCGAGGCGCGGTGGCTGCGTTACAAAGTTAAAATATTATAAATAGAAGCCCTAAGCCTCATAAGAAGGGATCCTTGGTGAACGAAATTAGGAGAGCATTCTGAGTTTGTAGCCAAGAACAATCAATTGAAGGCCAAATCTTTACCAATCGAAGACATTCCATTGATGAAGATGAATCCCTCTATTAATTCTTGTGTGTTCTTCATGTCTATGGAGAGCTAAATCCCTCGTGTTGAGTTTAAGGTAGTAATTAACCTATGAATATACAATATCATTGATTCTTTCCTATGAACAATTGTTTGAATTTATTATCAATAAGAAACCTTGTTTTTATATTAAATTATCGTGGAGTCTTTGATCGAAAGAAAAGATTCTAACTTTTGCCCTAGGTTACTATATTGATTCAATCTCAATTTGCAGAGATGGAATTGTGATTGAGTTTTCATAATTATCGTTCCTTATTACTATTATCGATATTGATATTTGGAGAGATCGAATCTCATACCGGTAAAAGTCTATCTAATTTGATTTGCAGACATGGAATCATATTTGAGGATAAGTGAAGATAGTAATTCAAAAGATTGTTCAATTGTGAATTAATTGATAAATTGTATAGGAATAGGTTGATGAACCCTAAAGCTCAACATATTTCCTTAATCGTTAACAAACGTTCATTATTTGCATTTACATTATTGTTTACATTTGATAGTATTATAATCATAAAACAAATCCAATTAACTTTTCTCACTCAAAATAATCAACTATAGAACGACAGTGATATTAAACCAATCCTCGTGGATACGATATATTACCGAAAATATTTACCCACAAATACTTTCAATAAATTGGCGCCGTTGCCGGGGATTGGTGTCAATATTGCACGCATTGCAATAGTCATATTATTTTGAGTTTTTTACTTAATTTTAGATTTTTTGTTTATTTACTTAATTTTAGATTTTTTTTTGTTTATTTACTTAATTTTAGATTTTTTTTGTTTAGTTACTTAATTTTAGATTTTTAGTTTAGTTCCTTTATTTTAGAATTTTAGTTTAATTCCTTTATTTTAGATTTTTAGTTTAGTTCCTTTATTTTAGAATTTTAGTTAGTTACTTTATTTTAGATTTTGTTATTGCAATAGTCTTTTACTTTTTATTATTATTATTATTATTATTATTATTTTTATCCTGTATTTCACTTGTTTGCTAGTTTTGTAGATTTTTGTTTGTCGGAATGTTTGACCCAAATATAAATGCTGCACTTCATGCTCAAAACGAGATCCTATTCCAACAAATGGAGTACCTCCTTCAAAGTGTGTCACAGTTCACACCTCAAGTTAGTGAGTTTTATGATAACGGATGGGGCACACCGGAAGATACGATGGAGTATCATATGGCTAACCATGAATATCAACAACAAGCCTTTCAACCTTGCACTCAAACGCCGCCACAACAACAAGGAGGACAATCTAAGTTGGAAGAGACCATGAATCAGTTCATACAAATGTCAATGACAAATAAACAAGGGCTTTCACATTATAATCAAGGTTATCAAAGAGGACCCCCTGAGTTAGAGGAAACCATGAATCAATTCATGCAACTCTCTTTAACCATTCAACAAAACCGGGAAATTCGAGATGTTCAACTTACCAAATTCTTAACCGAGCAAAACGTAAGTCAAGTCTCAACTTTTCAAAACCCTATGAATTGTGTAGAAACTTGCAATGCTACTTCTATAAAGAGTGTAAAAGTGATTGATGAGGAAGTTGAAAACAAGGATGTTGGAAAGAAGAGAGTGGAGGAGGAAGTTGATGACAAAGAAGATGTTGTTGAAAAGGATAACATAGAGTATGTAAACATAAAGAAAAATATAGAAGTTGAGTATGAGCTCTCAATGAAGCTACCTTATCCAAGACCTCCTAAAAAGGTAGATGATGTGTTAGTCGAAGGAACAAAAAAGGAGGATATAATCAAAGAAGTTGTGAAGGAGTTAGAAACTTCAAAAGTTGAAACTTTTTCAAAAGAGAATATGGTGGACTTAGAGTCGGAGAAGAGTAGTAATGCAAAGAAGCATAAAATCTCATTGGAATTCCTTCCTCTACAAGTTCCTAATAAAGAAGGGAAGGAGAGTCATTGCTTTCGACCAATGGAAATGTTTACCCATTTGCAAATCACCATCCCATTTTTAGAAGGTTTAGAGTTAAAGCCAAAATGTGTCAAATTCATCAAGGATAGGTTCTCACAGAAGAAGAAATTAACGGATAAGGAAGTTATCTCTCTTGAGGAGAGGAAAAAACAAATGAAGGAAGAGAGATCGCGAGTTGAAGTGGTAAGAATTAAGGATGAAGAAACCAAACAAGCAAACATGAAATACTTTTGGGGCTTCACATTGGTAAGAAAAGTGCCAAGAAAACGAGACAATGGTTGGTGATTCAACCATGAACCGTCGACCCATGCGACGTTAAACGAAGCGCTTTGTGGGAGGCAAACCACGCTTCTAATGTTTTATTTTGTTTTGTTTATTTTTATTTCAGGAAATAATAAGGGAACCTTTCTGGTGAAAGCTAGGAAGAGGCAATTGATATTGCAATACCCTCTGTGAGTCAACCCTCTCGGGCTTGATACGAAACATTGAGGTCAATGTTTAGTTCAAGTTTGGGGGTGGATTTACTCTTTTGCATTTTTCAATTTTCAGTTTATTATTTGTTTGTTTTATCCCCAGTTTGGAATGAGTAGTTTCTACAACATAATGAAAAGCTCGAGTGAAACAATGAGAATATCAACAATGGAGCAACATGTATGAAAGTGGTAGTAAGTGAAAAATTTTCAAAAATTTCAGTTTTCACTTTCTTTTTCAATAAGTATCAAGTCAGGTATGAATTTTCAAACTCAAACTTCTATTGTGCGCATGAAACGTAGGTTGGTAGAAATACTTGGCAGAAGTTCTTTATGGTACATTATTTATGTTAGATCGGCTTAGCCTTAACCATTGTGAGGAAAGCTTTCCATTGTTTACTATATGCAGGAGACCATCGATTATTTCAACTTGTTTGTATCATGCTAAACCATCTGTCGCATCGTTTGTGGAAATCTGTGGAAGTAATTTAGGCATTTGTTTGAATTTGAGAGTTTCTTTGAGCCGACCCCATCTTAAAAGTTATTTTCTTCTGTGAGAGTGTGATCCTTTGCTAACCATTCTTTGAGCCTGAGATCAAGGTAAATTTCATCATATGCACCAAGGAAAAACCTGGTGAGTTTTTTATCTCAATAAAAATTTTGTTTTGGACCATCAACCATAAAATTTGGTGATGTGTTTTCTCTTTTACCTTCATAGAAAGTAGGGGAGCATTCATAGAATCTGAATACATGTTGATCTCCAAGTTGGGGAGAGTCATAATCAAAAGAAGAGTAAGTTTGTAGGTGGTAATTTGCAAAGAACGAAAGAAATTCGTAGCTTGAAAAAAAAAAGAAAACAAAAGAAAAACAATGTTTGAAAGAAAACAATTGTTAAAAAAAGAAAGAGAAACATCGAGCTACGAATGAAAAAGAAGAAGGGGTGAAAAAGTTGAAGGTATAAAGGAAAAGGAAAGGAGTTATGATTCTGATGCTTCCCTAGAATAGGAACAACCCTCGTTTGTCTTCTTTTCTTTGAATCTAAACCCACATTACAACCCTGGAAAGACCTTCTGATTCTCAGATTCCACAGGACTTGATGCAAACAACATGGTGAACGTATGATATGGATTTTTGTTGATTTAATTGTTTGGATGAGTGTTTAACCCCTCTATTATTCATCATACTTTTTGATGCGAGTGATTAGTGTTGATTCAATTGCAATTGTGTAGTGTTTTGAACTTCTGGAGGTAATTACCTTTCAAAATCTGTTTCATGTATATGTTCCAAGTTTGCAGGGAGACGAGGAGTACTCAATTTGGTGGAAGAAAAGTATAAGTTTGTAGGATAACAAACTACTTTACAATTCTAGAAAGTTCAATCACATATTGAAGAATAATATCAAGCACAACAAACTCCCAAGTTTTGAAGGATATGAGATGAAATTTATACCTGATGTAAGAGGGGTTTGGAGGGAGACTATCTAGTCATTTGAAGAAAATTCTTCCCAATATGGTGCAGATAATAAAAGAGGTGAATTTTATTTTGGAACCAAGAAAATTCTTCCCTGTATTTTCTAATGAAATAGCAAGTTTCTATCACAATGATGTAGATAAATGGAAAAAGGCTTATTATGCAATTGCAGATTAGACAAAGTAGAAAAAAGAACTCACCTTCAGAGTTACGAATCAACTTTGAGACAACATCCACCCTCATGTTTTCAAGAACGAAGAAACCGAGAACTGGTTTTATCAACTGATCATCCCATGTCTTAGACATCGTCAATTTACTTTCGAAGATCTAGAAGGTGAGGGAAATAAAAATTAAGCTATACTTACGAAAATAAATAACATAGAAATGTGAAAGTAAGTATTAATCAAAGAACTACTTTTACAAAAAAATGGTCAATAATGCTTCCACTGTTCCACAAAAAAAGAATAACCTTGCAGTGAGTTAACTTTTTATAGTTAGACAAGTGATAGCTCTACAAAAATATATTTTTTCTCGAATCTAAGGGCCTAGGGAAGTCAAGAAATTGTGATTACCTTTTCATGTGTGGTATAAGTGAGATGTATGGACATGACAAAGACATAAGCTATCGATGAACGAAAAACTCCGTCATCGCGAACACCAGCAGATAGAGATGTAGACCATGTGATGAATAGAAAGGCCATGTGAAATAGTTTCGAAATCCATTATATGTTGTGTGTATAACAATGAATGAAAACCTTAGATCTTTGTTTGCACATACCTAACTCACTTGGACATGGTACTTGAAAACCTTAGATTCAGATCCAGTTTCTTCACCATCGAACTCAACCATAGAAATTTGTTGTTGTGAGTTTGTTGCAGTCCAAAGTATGTTGTGTGTTAAAATCATAAAAAAGCATTCTGCAAAAATCAAAATAAAAAACTGTTTCAAAACCTAATATAAATTCAAAGTTGGAAATTCACATCAGGTGAAATGGAGACTGAGATGTATATTGCTATCCACCGAAAAGATTTGTTGCTTAGTTGTTTCTTTCTTCTGAAATCAAAGATTTGCTGCGAGTTGCTTCGTTTCCTTTTCCCAAATAGTTTCAGCAGCGCAGAGGGTGGAGAAGGGGTGGCTGTGCTAGGTGTTAGGAGTGAATTAATGGTAATTTCATGTGTTAAATTAACTGCCTTTTGAGCTAAAAGTGAATAGATCTTGTGAATTTTACAGATTTTATAGTTAGAATTGAACTTTCAAGGTTCGAAGCTAATCTTAGAACAACTTACATCACTTTGGGTGTTATTTGTGCAGATATTGAAGCTAAGAGGCAAAGACTAGGAAACACGCCGGCGTAGAGCTCTAGAGAGGAAGAATCACAAAGAAGAAAGAAGAATTAAAGGGCGAGCCGCGCCAATAAAGGGGCGAGACGCGCGAAACCCCTCTGTTTGGGTTCGCGCCGCGCCATTGCGTGCCGAGGCGCGGTGGCTGCGTTACAAAGTTAAAATATTATAAATAGAAGCCCTAAGCCTCATAAGAAGGGATCCTTGGTGAACGAAATTAGGAGAGCATTCTGAGTTTGTAGCCAAGAACAATCAATTGAAGGCCAAATCTTTACCAATCGAAGACATTCCATTGATGAAGATGAATCCCTCTATTAATTCTTGTGTGTTCTTCATGTCTATGGAGAGCTAAATCCCTCGTGTTGAGTTTAAGGTAGTAATTAACCTATGAATATACAATATCATTGATTCTTTCCTATGAACAATTGTTTGAATTTATTATCAATAAGAAACCTTGTTTTTATATTAAATTATCGTGGAGTCTTTGATCGAAAGAAAAGATTCTAACTTTTGCCCTAGGTTACTATATTGATTCAATCTCAATTTGCAGAGATGGAATTGTGATTGAGTTTTCATAATTATCGTTCCTTATTACTATTATCGATATTGATATTTGGAGAGATCGAATCTCATACCGGTAAAAGTCTATCTAATTTGATTTGCAGACATGGAATCATATTTGAGGATAAGTGAAGATAGTAATTCAAAAGATTGTTCAATTGTGAATTAATTGATAAATTGTATAGGAATAGGTTGATGAACCCTAAAGCTCAACATATTTCCTTAATCGTTAACAAACGTTCATTATTTGCATTTACATTATTGTTTACATTTGATAGTATTATAATCATAAAACAAATCCAATTAACTTTTCTCACTCAAAATAATCAACTATAGAACGACAGTGATATTAAACCAATCCCCGTGGATACGATATATTACCGAAAATATTTACCCACAAATACTTTCAATACTAGGGTTTGAAGGGAAAAGGAAAGAGAAAAGAGAAAACGTGAGAGAGAGGAGAAAATGTGTGAGAGAAGAGAAAACGTGTAAACTGAAAGTAAACAGATCATTGAAGTGACCAATGAGAAGAGAACAATTGGCATGAAGCAATTTTTATTTTGTTAATTACTGGAATAACCTTTAGCAAGGGAAAAAATATTTGCTTGAAAGGGCGAAAAGGTCAGTTTGGGCAACACTTTAGTATTGGGTAGATAGTTGATGATTCTATTTTTTCTCTTTGTCTTGTTTTGGAGAAAAGAAAATTTTGTTAAATAATTTTAATTAATTAAAAATTAAATACAGTATTTTCTCTCTCCTTAATAATCTTAACCACCCCATGAATTCAATTAAAAACAAAATTAAAATTAAAATTAATTTAAAAAGTACTCTATTCTTATTGGTTGTTTCTAAGAATATGAATTTAGGGTCGTGTCCATACAAGAATTTCTCACCGTGGAGAAGGCAAAAAAAAAACTCTATTCTTATTGGTTGTGTGCAAAACCATTTTGTGTATCTGTGTCCACCTAAGAATTTTTCATATAAGTGTATTGGCAGCTCATCCGCTCTACAATGTAATTGTTGAAGAAAATTTGGTTTGTTAATATTTTTTTTCAATCAATAAATTTTGATTAATTCAAAAAACAATATATACACGGCGATCGCTCACGATCCAGCCACAACCGAAGCCTATACACAAATAAAACTAAGGAGCAACACCTATAACATAAGGGTTGTTATGTATTTCCTATATTTCTTAATATTCCAAAGTCTATTCTAAAACATCTATAACCTCCTTTTCTATGTTTTCATTGTAACTAGTATGGCCAAACACTTTATCATTTCTCATTTTCCAAATAGTATAAACAATTTCAGTAGCTGCACACTTATGAGGATAGCTCTCCAACTTTTTCCCTTACAATTTTGAATAATCCACTCAAGTTCTCTATCTCAATCCAAAGGAACATGCTTGACATTAATCCACCTAAGAACCTTAATCCAAACTGCCGTCAAACTTCGCAGCAGAAAAATAAGTGACTCATAGTTTCTTGTTTCATACAGAAGGCACATCAATCATCTTGAATCATTCCATACTTCTTTAACCTCTCCTTGGTAGCTAATCTACCATTACAAGCTAACCAGAAAATAAACACAGCTCTAGGCCTAGCATGGTTACCAAACAGAAGATGCCTCCATCTAGGTTTCTCATCACTTTTATGCAAGGCAGTGTAAAGGGATCGAACCTGAAGTTTACCACAATTCCCAGCTTTGCTAACATTCAGTTCTTAGTATAATTATCTGGTGTGGAGCAGGTGCTTCATCATCCAAGAGTAGCTTTCCTTAACCTGAACCTGCATAATATCAGACTGCTTCAGATATTATTCACGGATCCATTTGATCCACAAAGAGTCTTCATTCTTGTTCAAATTCAAGAGAAGCTTCACCATACACACTTTATTCCAGAATTCTAAGTCAATTATGTTCATGCCTCCATAAGCCTTTGGTCTGCACACCTTTTTCCAGGCTATGGAAGACTTGCTAGAGATTTCATTCCCACCTGTCCACATCAAACTACGACAAATAAAATTAATTTGGTGAAGAACTGTTTTGGGAAGAGGCAGCACTTACATCTAGAAATTCACAACTGCAAACACCACACTCTTGATCAACTGAACTGTTTTGATTTGTTAATTTAAAAATTAAAATGTTTAATCACATTTTGTCTCTCTACATAATAATAAAAAATAGCTTTAATTAAAACATATTATTTTCTTATGAATTAATAAACAATATATTTTAAATAAAAATCGTACTAAACTCAATGAATCTACTGTACTCATAACATATAAAGTATAAAATAATAATGTGAATAATTTACTTTTATAAAAATTGTTATACTCTATTCATATTAAGTCGGTTCTTTAATCTATTTATTTCTTCTTAGATGTTAAATATTTCAATTTAAAAATATATGTGTGATTTTTTATCTTTAAATATTATTTTACTTTTAAATCTTTTATTATTATATTTTTTTTGTTCAAGACTTTTAAATATTTTTCTACATTGATTCATAATAAGAAATGTGTTTTTCAGTTTATGTGGATAAGTAACTCAACAAATGTCCTGTACTCATATATATTAGTGAATAGTGAACATATAACTATTAGTTTTATTGGTCCCAGTTAGTTTGACAGAATTGTGATGTTTGTATTTTTATTAAATTGATGTAATTTTATTTATATTATGTTCGATACTATTTAAAAGATATATACGATGTTTTCTTTTTATGTTATATATATATATATTTACATTACACTATTATATTATACTATATTTTAATAGAAATTAAAAGTTTTTAAAATATAACACAAAGTTCCATAAATATAACTATGGAACACTATGTTTTTTACACGTTCCGTAAATACATCTATGAAAAGTTCACTAATCTGAAAAAAAATATTTCTGAGAGTACATATACGGAAGTAGGGGCAAAATTAGAATTTCGTCGGATAGCTAAGAGATTCAGGGAATGGATTGAGATTTTCTAATTTTTTTTCTTCTAATTTAACGTTATATTATTTTATTATAATAATAATAATAATTGAAATTAAATTTTAAATGTTTGGTTAAGGTGTCTAAATTTCTTTACTCTTGGATATTGTATATTAGACTTTAATTTGAAAATACTAGATATATGGCCCGCGCGTTGCACGGTTTTAATTAGAATATTTATCTTAATATTTTTCAAAATAAAAAATATATTTAATTAATTATAATTAATTATAATATTATGATTGAATGTGTTTTAAAATTGTATTAAATATAAATAAAGTTTTAACATTATGAAAATACTTAATAATTTATATTTATATATATAAATATATATATATATATATATATATATATATATATATATATATATTCAATTATGTTTTTTAAATTTGAAAGATAAGTCACATTTACGTGAATAATGTAATATTTTTAAAAAATGTTATATTAAATTGTTTGTATATATTATTTGTGATAAATCATTAAATTTATAATACGTATAAGTGTTTAATCTATAATTTACAAAAATTAAGAATATTTTATTTAATGTCAAGTCCAAAAAAGTTTTAAATCATATATTATCTAATTTTTTTTATTTAAATCATATATTCTCTAGATTTTTTTTTAAAGTTATAATATATCATACCATATTGATTTTTTCTTTAGTGTTCCTATGTTAATCAAGTAACTTCATTTTATATTTTCATGATTTTTTTTGTTTGTTTATTATAGTGGAAGAGATATGTTGTTACATGATTAATAAATTGTTTACTTCATGAGATATAAAAAAAAATATTATTTATTATAGAAAACTATTATTTATTATGGGTTAAGGTTTATCAGTAATGAATAGAAATTTTTTATATAATCATGTCAATAAATTAATTATTTTCACATCAATAATTAAATTAAATTAAAGAAAAATTTATTTTGAAAATAAAAATGAAATTTTAAAGAATTTTTTTCCTCAGTTTTATATGCATGGATGATTCTAAAATTTATTAATTTAGGCTATTATTTTTTTAGCCAAACTATCTTAAATTTTTTTATTAAATAGTGATATTTAGTTGTCACTATAATAAGTCATCATATTTTTAATCCATTTTATAAAATAAATCAATTGTTCTTAATACATATTATTTAAATATTATAATAAATCAAATACTCTATTATTACGGATTTCTTAAATAATATTCAGAGTTATGTAACTAACAACTAAATCAATTATAATATTTTATTTAATTTAATTTTGCAATTTTAATTTTCGTAAATAATTATATAACTTAAAAGGATATATAGAGATAGTTAATAATTATTATCATATTAATAACAATAATATAATAATAATAATAATATAATTTATACAATTCAATTGATGTGTAACATAAAATAGAAATGATACCTATTATTCATATAAAAAGACGTTATTATTAAAATGATGCATAATAAAAATAAACTATTTTTTATTATAATACTTAAAAGAAAAGAGAGAAAAACTATGAACATAAAAATAAATTTCTTCCCGATGAATAGGAGTTGTGAATCAGAAGATTTTTATTGGTGGAGGCGAGCTTTGACATAAAATCTACAATTTGATTTAACTTCACGGAGGATGTGGATAACATCAGTATTTTTAAATAAGATATCTTTGATATTCTGGATGACTCATAGTGCTGCTCCAAGGAAAGTGTGAATGATACCGCTAAAACCATTAATAATAATACATGAACAAACAATTGAGGGAGTTCCAATGAAAAGTGAAAAAGACTGAATTCCAATGAAAAAGTGAAAAAGACTGAGTCTCAATGAAAAGTGAATATGATTGAAAAATAAACCTTTGAATCGTGGTTATAAAGACCGAGTGGTTATGAAAAAATAGAAAATTAAAGGGATACCATCAAAAATAATAATGTACGAAATTTAAGAATATTTTAATGAAATATGGCGAAAATTGTTATCAAGAAGACATGTGGCTACGGTTGTCATCATGACTTCTTTACATTTATATTAAGTAGATAAGAATGCTTCCAATTAAATATTTTTAAATAAGTAGTTTTAAGTTATGTTTTAAAAGATCACATTTTGAATTTATATGTTAAGAAAATTCAAATATGTATTTAATTGATAAAAGTTGTTATTGCTAATTTAAACGAAATCATTCGAATTTAAATTCTAAACTTCGTGACTCTGTATTTTTTTAATAAGATTATAATAACTCATCAAAAGAAAAAAGATACAAACACGAGAGGGGAACTAAACCAAGACTCTCGAGTTGAATCTATAGAAAGGCAAATCTAGCCTATTCTTAACAAAATCAACCCTCAAGAAATGGAGAATTAAACTAAACAAAGTGAAGTAAAAAACAATAAGTCCTAAATTAGATAAAGAATCCGCACAATTATTCTCTCTGAAAATATAAGATACCACAAAAGATATATTCGTCTTGATATTGATACAATTAATCCATCTAGTACATATTCTAAACTTCATGATTCTGTATTTGAGTTTCACAAATTTTTATTATTTTTTAAAGTTGTAAATTTAAATTGCGTAAATGCTAACATTTAATATTGTATTGAGTTAATATTGTATTTAATATTGATACAATTAATCCATCTAGTACATATTCTAAACTTCATGGCCATCTAATCGCTAACATTTCATCTAATCGGCCAAATGTGATACATGGTTGCAATGGAAAGCTACTTGGTTATGTAAATATAGATGAAATGCGTTTATGTGTGCCTTTTCAACTCTGCTGCTTTTTCAAACAAATATGTTATATTTATTGCTTCACATTTTTCTACTATTTTATGAGTATTCTAAAGTCCATTTTTAGCCATTGTTCATAACTTTTTACATTTTAATGATCGCCAGAGAAAATGCGCTTAATTTTAGAAAATTTCTTTACCCACCTCTCTATGGGGGTCACCCCCAGCGAAAACTCAAAACTGCCCCTGCTTCGGAGATGAATCTCTGAAGTTATATTTTTTTTACTTCGGAAATGCATCTCCGAAAACACCAAATTTTTGATGTTTTCGGTGATGCATTTCCGAAGTCTAAAAAAATTCAAAATCCGTGAATATTTTCGGAAGTTCATTTCCGAAACTGTTGCTGCATATACAAATTTCCCTCCTTCACTATTTCATCATTTTTCTCCAAAACTTCTCAAAACCCTCTCTAAAACCCAATCAATCTCCATCAATTTTTCGTCCTAAAATCAAGTTTCAAACCGTTGATCACGTTAAAGTAGGGGTGGCAAAACGGGCCGCCCGCCCCGCCTGCCGCCCGCCCCGCCTTATGCCCGCCAAAAAACGAGCGGGGCGAGCATGCCCGCCAAGTAAAATGGGCATCAAAATCATGCCCGCCCCGCCAAGATGGCGGGTTGGCGGGCGGCGGGCTTACCCGCCTATTTTTATTTATATTTTTTTAATAGATTAATATCTTTTCTTTACCTTTTAATTAAACTTTTCACTTATTTTTTAAAACAATTTTTTATAAAAGTAATTTTTTAACAAATTTACTCTAAAAAATATTACATATATTTATAAATAAATGTATAAAATAAACCATCAAGAATTGCAATTACTATAATTAACTAAAAAAAGAGTGAGTTTTGGAGGAAGAGCGGGTTTTGGCGAGCGGCGGGCTTTGGCGGGGCGGGTATGGCGGGCGGCGGGTTTTGGCGGGGCGGGCTTTGGCGAGCGGCGAGCCTAAAATCCAAACCCAGCCCGCCAATTTTTGGCGGGTGCGCGGGCGGCCCGGCGGGCCCCAGCCCGTTTTGCCATCCCTACGTTAAAGGGAGCATAGAAAGCTACAATTTCAGGTAAACATCTCTCATTTCATCCCCTATTTCACTACATTGATTCAACAAATTTATGCTGAAAACTGATATGGTTCGGAAGTTCATTTCCGAAATATATCACCTAATAAATTTCGGAAATGAACTTCCGAAATATGCCCTGGCAGTTAAAAAAAAACAGTTTTTGCCAATTTTGCTAATTTTTGCCTTTGTTAGGTATGGTGCATCCGGACAACATTGTGCAAGACGATGGAGTATTAAATCCGGAAATTGTCAACGTTAATAACGATCCGGTTATTGACATTACTCCTATGATCAATGCGGTTGATGTTCGGCAAGAATTTACAAATATCGGAGCTTCGGTAGTCGCGAACAATTGATTGAGTGGGTTCGGAACGAAGCTAGTAAACTTGGATTTGGAATTGTTATTTTAAGGTCGGACAACGGAAATAGTAGGCGGAAAGCTTTCGTTGTTTTGAATTGCGAACGGGGTGGTAGTTATGTACAATCAAACCGTGTGCTAAAACACGAGGACACGGGATCGAGAAAGTGCGGTTGTCCGTTTAAGTTGTGTGCCACTCGGAGGGTTGATGATATGTGGCGGTTAACCGTAATTTGTGGAATTCATAATCATGCCTTGGATGTCAAGTTACACGGACATCCAATGGCGTGTCGTTTGTCCCGCGAATAGAGGAAAGTGATATCAGACCTAACGATAGTCAAAGTGGCGCCTCGCAACATACTTGCCGATTTGAAGCGTAAGAAACCGGTCGGAAATGCAACAACTTTTGAAACTTCTAGGCGATAACAATTATGTTTCAAGCTTCCGAACCTCCGAGGACAAAGTTACCGTGCGTGATATTTTTTGGACTCATCCCGAAAGTATCAAATTGTTCAACACATTTCCAACCGTTCTAGTCATGGATTCGACGTACAAGACAAACAAGTATAGGTTTCCTCTTCTAGAGATCGTCGGTGTGACCTCGACGGACAAGACTTATTCGGTGGGGTTTGCTTTTTTGGAGTGTGAAAAAGAAGAAAACTTTGAAGCCGGCTACCCGATGTCGTTCCAATTTCGCTTCTCGTGCGACACGCCGTTTGCGGAATTGATACCGTCGCTCAACACGCTTTTGCGCTATCCCGAGAATCGAAAGGTTGTCAAGCTCGAGTACCGCTCGCCATCGCTTAACGACGAGGGAGGCATTAAGTTCACACCTTTTGAGATCAAGAACGACGAAGATTTAGCGGTTATGTGGACAACGTTCGACCGATTTTCTTCGAAAGGCCCGATCGAGTTGGACGCCAAACTTCAAAGATCAGCGGACGGCGTTATCAAAATGTTGACTCATCCCCACCTACCCGTGTTCAACAATATGTAACTTTAATTTTCAGTAATATTATCGTTGTAATCTTTACCCAATTAAATAAAGCGAATCGTTGTTGTTTTTCATTTTTCTTCTGTCCCGACATAAATTCGGAGGTTCATTTCTGAATTCCATCATGGGGGGTGAGTTCGGAGATGAACTTCCGAAACACCACATTTTCTGAAAATGTAACTTTATTTCGGAGATGCATCTCCGAAATCAATATTTTATATTAAAAAAAACACGTTTTCGGAAGTTCATTTCCGAAAACACCTTTTTTTCAAAAAAAAAGTACCGTTTCGGAAATGAACTTCCGAAACAAGGGGTAATGTTGTAAATTCACCAGGGGTGAGCAAGAAGGTTAGGAGGTGGGTGGAGAAATTCTCTAATTTTATCTCTATACGAAAAACCCAAACTCATTCTATTTCACTGAGGTGACGTGAAATATGCGAAGAGAATTTGCCACAAACAACAACATACACATTTCATATTTGTAGGTTTTTTTTTTAGTTTAAAGTGCAGTAGAATGGGTGTTGAAACATATTTTGTTGAATTGTTGGATGAAAATAGTTATAAAAAGTTGTCTGATTATTCGCGTTGTCTTAATGAGCACTATTGCTCTATAATAATTAGGGTTGTTATATTTATAGTTGCCTTTTGCAAAAGATGGAAAAGTATATTATTGTATTGCCCAATAAGACAATTTATCTATCAGAAAGAATTGAGTTTAGCAGAATTGATTTATATTTAAATACATTTATAAAAAAGTTAATTGAACAATAAATTTGAATTGAGTTTAGCAGAATTGTTGTGAAATCAATACCAAAAACAAAGTATAATGCAAGGGAAGAATAAAGGACAAGGAAGAAGAGGAACACAATAATTGGTTATAACTGCTATTCTTTTACTTTCTCTTAGAACAAGATTACAAGTTTACAAGAATAACAAATAACCTCTCTCACCCTAAATTAGGATTTGCAACTTACAATGATGAGAGACTAGTATGCTATTTATAATAAAACCTAACATACTAACTAATGGGCTTTTTCCACAAGGCCCATTACACAAGCCAACTTAATAAACAAGCTAACTTAACAAATTAGGGTTTAAACACTAAAACCTAATTTAACATGCTAATAACCCTAGCATCTTCGACACAAGCATGTGAACAACCTTCGACTTCATGCTTAACCCTGTCGAACCAAGAAATTACCCTTCGGCCATACTAGAGTTCGATCCAATATCTCACAAATATCCACCTTGGATCTAACTCTACAACATCAAGGGAACAAACTAGTTTTCTTCATGCAGCTTTAGCAACTGCATACAGTGGAAAAAACTTGCAACTCGGTAATGTCTTGGTGATCATATCAGCAGCATTGTCTTCAGTTGAAACCTTCAGCACTTGGACTTCTCCACGCTCGATTACTCCTCTGACGAAATGCAGCCTCACATCAATGTGCTTAGTTCGCTCATGATAGGCTGAATTCTTCGACAGGTGTATTGCACTTTGACTATCACATTTAACAGTGATACCTCGACCTTGAAGTTTCAGCTCCTTCGCAAAACCTTCAAGCCACAATGTTTCTTTCACAGCTTCAGTTAATGCAATATACTCCGCTTCAGTGGTTGATAGAGCAACAACCTTTTGAAGTGTTGCTTTCCAACTAATTGCTGTGCCAAACATAGTGAAAACATATCCAGAAATAGATTTTCTGGAATCCATACAACCTGCATAATCAGAGTCGACATATCCTTCGATTACTGCTTTACTATCTTCACCTAAGGCTCCACCATAAATTAGGACTCTATTCAGAGACCCATTTATGTACCTTAAAATCCACTTCAATGCTTGCCAGTGAGCCTTTCCAGGATTCGCCATGTACCTGCTTACAAGACTTACTGCGTATGCTATGTCGGGTCTAGTACAAACCATAGCATACATCAAAGAACCAACTATATTAGCATATGGAATGCTATTCATATAGGCTCTTTCCACATCAGTATTGGGACACTGATCAATACTCAGCTTGAATTGAGGGTTTGTTGGAGTCACAACTGGCTTCGAATTCGACATACCAAACTTTTCAAGAATCTTCCGTAGGTATGCCTCTTGAGATAAACATAACTTAGACTTCTTTCTATCTCTTCGAATGTCAATTCCAAGAATTATGGAAGCAGCTCCCAGATCCTTCATATCGAACTCCTTATTGAGTTCAGCCTTCACCCTCGTCACATCTTCAACATTGTTGCTTGCTATGAGAATATCATCCACATAAAGCAACAAAATAACAAATGAATTACCAGGTCGAAATCTGAAGTAAACGCAGTGGTCGAACTGACTTCTAATGAAACTTATGCGTGCCATGAACTTGTCGAATCTCCTATTCCACTGTCGAGGAGATTGTTTCAGCCCATACAAAGATCTCTTTAACTTGCACACATAATCTTCCTTCCCCTTTTCGACATACCCTTCAGGTTGCCTCATCAGGATCGTTTCATCTAGATCACCATACAAGAACGTAGTCTTCACATCCATCTGTTCCAGTTCAAGATCGAACTGTGCTACCATGGCAAGTAACATTCGAATGGACCTATGCTTCACAACAGGAGAAAACACATCATTGAAGTCGACACCTTCTTTCTGAGTGAAACCCCTTGCAACTAACCTTGCCTTGTATCTTTTCGACGTCACTCCTTCAATTCCTTCCTTAACTTTGAAAATCCATTTACAGCTGACTAACCTTGCCCCAACAGGTTTCTTGATCAGTTCCCAAGTATGATTATCATGAAGAGATTTCATCTCATCATCCATGGCCTTCAGCCATTCAGTCTTATTTCGACTCCCCATAACTTCCTTATAGTCTCTAGGTTCTTCGTCTAGAACCTTACTTGCAGAGATTAAGGCATAAGCTATAAGATCTGCATACCCAAGCCTCTGAGGTGCCTTTATGACTCTTCTCGACCTATCTCTTGACAATAGGTAGTCATCGTCAGTTTCCTCAACTTCCTCAGCATCTGCTGCTTCTTCTTCGACTTCATCAGGGATATGCAATTCAGTATCAACATGCTCCACCTCAACAGGAATCTCTACCTGTTCCAGCTCTTCGTCAGATGTTTCTGTACTTCGACCAACATCATCAGTTTTCTTAAAAGCCATTTCAGCTTCATTGAAAACAACATCTCGACTGGTGATACACCTCCTGTGACCTGGCTCTAGGCACCATAGCCTATAAGCTTTGACTCCTTCTGAGTATCCCACGAACATACATTTCAGAGCTCTAGGTTCGACCTTGTCTTGCCTAATGTGAGCATAGGCTACGCATCCAAATACTCTCAGTTTGTCGAGATCTGGTGGATGTCCCAACCAAACTTCTTCAGGTGTCTTCATATCTAACGCTGTCGAAGGACATCTGTTTATCAGATATGTTGCTGTCGAAACAGCCTCAGCCCAGAACACCTTCGTTAACCCCGCACTAGTCAACATGCATCTGACTCTCTCCAAAATAGTTCGATTAAACCTTTCAGCCAAACCATTTTGCTGTAGAGTACCTGCAGTAGTTCTATGCCTTGCAATACCAGAGGCAGCACAAAAACTGTTGAATGCCTCATTGCAAAATTCAAGGCCATTGTCGGTTCTCAACCTCTTGACCTTTCTGCCAGTCTGATTTTCAACCAGAGTCTTCCAACTTTTGAAATTCTTAAAAGTTTCATCCTTAGTCTTCTGGATGAATACCCATAATTTTTTGGAATAATCATCTACTATGGATAGAAAATACCTTGCTCCTGAATGTGATGGACACCTTGCAGGCCCCCAAAGATCAGCATGGATGTAATCAAGGGATCCATGCGTTCTTTGTTTGCCTTTGTTGAACTTCACTCTGCAAGATTTTCCAAGTACACGGGGTTCACAAAACTTCAGCTTTTCGACTTTGTCTCCACCAAGCAGATTTTGTTTCCCTAATTCGACCAGACCCCTTTCACTGACATGGCCCAATCTCATGTGCCAGATTTCTGTTTTCGGCAAAGGTTTTGTGGATGCAACATTTGTCGAACCACTTACAACTTCAGCCTCAAGGGTATACAAGCCTTGTTTCTTCACGCCTCTCAAGACTTCCTTCGAACCCTTCATGACTCTTAGGATACTTTTCTCTCCTTGGAAAACATATCCTTTCTTGTCGAATTCACCAAGAGAAAGCAGATTTCTCTTCAAATCAGGAACATACCTGACTTCAGTCAACAACCTTATTGACTCATCATGGAGCTTGAATCTCACAGATCCAACACCTGCAATCTTGCAAGCCTTGTTGTTTCCTAGCAATACTGATCCACCATCTTGATCACATAATTCCTCAAACAAGTCTTTGTTTGGAGTCATGTGCCAAGTGCAACCTGAATCCATAATCCACTCCTTCTTAGAGTCACTGCTTGAAACCACAAGAAGATCAGATGATTCGAAATCATCTTGAACAATGGCAGCGTTGCCATTATCCTTACCTCCATGATATTTCAGGCGTTCAGGGCACACCTTTCTTGTGTGACCCTCCTTCTTACAATGGTAGCATCGAATTCCAGATGCTTCGCGACTGTAAGACTTCGACTGGCTTTTGCCTTTCTTCTTGTCGAACTTACCATCCTTTCGTAAGAGTTTTCCTTTAACGGCCAAACCTTCGCCAACAGTCGGAGGTTTATGCTCCTTTCGTTCATTCAAGTCCTTAGAGTACAAGGCTGATTGAACTTCTTCAAACGTCAGGGACTCCCTTCCATACAAGAGAGTTTCTTTGAAGTGAGCATGTGATCGAGGCAAAGAACACAATAGTAACAGCGCTTGATCTTCATCATCGATCTTCACATCAATATTTTCAAGATCAAGAATCAGCTTGTTGAACATATCCAACTGCTCAGCCAATACTTTGTCTTCAATCATCTTGAATGAATACAAAGCTTGCTTCAGGTAGAGTCGATTTACCAGCGATTTGGTCATATACAAACTTTCAAGTTTCACCAATAACCCTGATGCCGTCGTCTCTTTTGATACCTGCCGGAGAACCTTATCACCAAGGCTCAACAAAATTGCGCTGTGTGCTTTCTCGATCATATTCGTCTTCTCCGCTGCCGTCAATTCTGCATTCATGGCTGCCTCTCCCTTCAACGCTTCCAAACAACCCTGCTGAACCAGTAGGGCTTTCATCTTCAAGCGCCACAGACCGAAATCATTCACTCCGGTGAACTTTTCAATCTCATACTTTGTTGAAGGCATCTTCTCCACGCTCACCGCACCAATTTGTTGTGAATTCAATACCAAAAACAAAGTATAATGCAAGGGAAGAATAAAGGACAAGGAAGAAGAGGAACACAATAATTGGTTATAACTGCTATTCTTTTACTTTCTCTTAGAACAAGATTACAAGTTTACAAGAATAACAAATAACCTCTCTCACCCTAAATTAGGATTTGCAACTTACAATGATGAGAGACTAGTATGCTATTTATAATAAAACCTAACATACTAACTAATGGGCTTTTTCCACAAGGCCCATTACACAAGCCAACTTAATAAACAAGCTAACTTAACAAATTAGGGTTTAAACACTAAAACCTAATTTAACATGCTAATAACCCTAGCATCTTCGACACAAGCATGTGAACAACCTTTGACTTCATGCTTAACCCTGTCGAACCAAGAAACTACCCTTCGGCCATACTAGAGTTCGATCCAATATCTCACAAGAATTGATTTATATTTAGATACATTTATAAAAAAGTTAATTGAACAATAAATTTCAGTGTAAAAATTATCCAGAATTAATTCTTGAGGCATAATCAATTCTACTTTTGATAAAACAAACACCTCAAAATCAATTATACACCTCTAAAATTGATTCTGGATCTACCAAAAGTCAATCCAAACATGCTATAAGAGAAAATAATACATGTGTGCTCCTTGAAATTGATTTAGTTAATTTTTTTTTATTTTTGATTTTTTTTTCTATATTTAGTTGTCTAGAGAGAGAGAAAAATTATAATTTATTTTTCATATTATGCAGGAAATAAATTATTTACTGCATATTGTGATAACCAAATTATAGTTTTTTTTTCTCTTTCTAGAAAACTAGTAATTATTGATTTTTTTTTAAAAAAAGAATTCTTTCCTACATTTGAAATTAAAATAAAATGTAGATATTAAAATATTTAACAAGATAAAGTTCAAAGAACACATATTTATCATTTTACTTTAGTTGATTGATCTCATTTGAGCAATACATTCTCAGTTGCAACAAATAGACTTTTTGAGGGCCATATAATTTTCCATTAAAAATATTAAAACAAAATAATGTCATAATTATCCACCTAAATTTTTTAAAATGATTTAGTAACCAACAAATAAAAAAGTCTCATTAGATATACACCATAACACAATTCACCTAATCTATAATATAAGAAAATAAGTGGTTCTGGTTTTTACAAAATTACTCATCCTTACTTTTTTTACACCTATTAAAATTGTTGGTTTTTTGGTCTATCCACACAATTGTCCATTATAATCTTAATATTTTATTCAACTATATTACAACTTATTTTCACCATTCTTTCTCTCTCTTCACCTTTTTAGTTTTCTACCTTAATCTCTCTATACTTCATTTACTCTTTAAAAAAATGGTATTTATGATCCACAAAATTTTAATAAAAAATAATATACGGGAAAAAATTATTATTAATCTAAATATTTTTGTATACAAAAATTTATTATTCATTCAGATATTTTTGTAAATAATACCTAAACATAAATAATATTTGTATACGGAAAAATCTATTATTGATCTAAATATTTTTATATAAGAAAAATATTATTTATTATCCAAAAAAAAATTATTCAAAATTGTTATACAGGAAAAAAATCTATTATTGATCTAAATATTTTTTTATACGAAAATCTACTATTCACTCAAATATTTTTATAAATAATATCTAAACAAAAATAATATTTGTATACGAAAAAAATTTATTATTGATCTAAATATTTTTATATACGAAAAATGATATTTATGATACAAAATTTTTTTTTCAAAAATGGTATATGGGAAAAAATCTATTATTGATCTAAATATTTTTATATACGAAAATTTACTATTGATATAGATATTTTTGTAAACATTATCTAAACATAAATAATATTTGTATACGGGAAAAATCTATAATTGATCTAAATATTTTTCTATATGAAAAATGATGTTTATGATCCCAAAAAATTTAATTCAAAAATGATATACGGGAAAAAATTTATTATTGATCTAAATATTTTTATATACAAATATTTACTATTGCTCCAGATATATTTATAAACGATACCTAAACATAAATAATATTATATACGGGAAAAAAATCTATAATTGACCTAAATATTTTTCTATATGAAAAATAATATTTATGATCAAAAAAAATTTAATTCAAAAATGGTATACGGGAAAAATTTATTAATAATTTAAATATTTTTATATACAAAAATTTACTATTGATTCAAATATTTTAGTAAACGATACCTAAACATAAATAATATTTGTCTACGGGAAAAAAATGTATTAATCTAAATATTTTTCTATATGAAAAATGGTACTTATGATCCAAACATTTTAATTCAAAAATGGTATACGGGAAAAAATCTATTATTGATTTAAATATTACTATATAAAAAAATTTATGAAAAATCTATTATAATTTTTAAATACGGGAAAAATCTATTATTGATCTAAATATTTTTATATACGAAAAATGATATTTATGATCAAAAAAAAATTTATTCAAAAATGATATACGGGAAAAAATCTATTATTGATCTAAATATTTTTTATAAGTAAATTTACTATTCATTCAAATATTTTTATAAATGATACCTAAACAAAAATAATATTTGTATACCAAAAAATTTATTATTGATCTAAATATTTTTATATACGAAAAATGGTATTTAGATCCATAAAAAATTTATTCAAAAATGGTATATGAGAAAAAATCTATTATTGATCTAAATATTTTTATATACAAAAATTTACAATTTATCCAGATATTTTTGTAAATGATACCTAAACATAAATAATATTTGAATACGGGAAAAATATATTCTTGTCTACATATTTATATATAAGAAATATGATATTTATGATTCAAATATTTATGATCCAAGAATGATATAAGAGGAAAAAAATTATTATTGATCTAAATATTTTGATATACGAAAAATTTATTATTGATCTAAATATTTTTTCATTTTAAATATTCTATTTAAAATAAATATATTATGTAAATAAATACGCGTATCACACCAGAATCCGTGCGTATGGACGAATTTGTTACTAGTATGACTCTATAAATAATGAGCAAGTAAGAGAGATCTTATCTTATAAAAGACGAATCGGTACCCATAACTATGTATTATAGTAGATGAAAATCAACTTACTTGGGCTAAAAAAAAATAATTTCACTATAATCAAAGCAAGTTAATTTTCATTCATTATATTGAAATTGTTTTTTTTAAACCTATAATACTTCCATTTCCATTTATACCTTCACCTAAAATAATACTAACTACTAATATTTTCATGAAAATCATCAATCTTTTTAAAGCATTTAAAAACCATAGCAAACTCAAAATCCACGTCACCAACTAAAAACCCAAAAGGAACGGCAGAAATTTCAGAATCAACATCACCGATTTTTTCAAAATCAAATCTTCACAAACTTGAATTATTTTGACAAAACCTTAGTATGTGTAATTCCTTATAAAATTTTGGACATCAAAATATAGAATTTGATTCAATTTCTTATCAAATTTGGATTTAGATCTGAGTTTTAAACTAAGATATCATGAAAAAAATGGAATTTTTTTTCGAAAATAGACATATAAAATATTTTTTCAACTTGCATTATTATTATTATTATTATTATTATTATTATTATTATCATGTTGGGCTAGAAAAAAAAATTCAAATCAAGCATAGATTTTTGTTACTGTGAGAGAATTTGTTTGGAATAGAAAGTTACAAGCATTTCTTAAGAATGCAAGCAAAGGTGGAATACGAAAATTTGAAGAATTAATAGACATGACATTAAATTAAATGGATAAGATTGAACAAGTCTACCATGTGCCTCTATGACACATTTGGCAGTTTCATCCTATCAATGAAGGAAGTGGTGGTCAATGTAGCTTTTCGTGCGACAGAAAAAGTTGACCAATTTTGGAGAAAAAAATCAAAACTTGCACGGGGTTGTTGGGATATTATATCATGGTTGTTAGACCATTTACAATGGGGGTGTTGAAAAAATTATTCAATAGTTGAATGTCTATAATGGTTTGTTGAATGAGGTGTTTAATGTGATGTGGATGTGGGGCCACATGCAACACTTTACACAATTTTATTGGTTGTTGTGATTATTTAGATTTTATTTTCTTTTAATCATTTAAAATTAATTATTTCATAGTAAATAAATTTTTTATTTATTTTTATTTTTATCAAAATTCATTATTTTTTTTCCTCTATAAATAGAGACTTGGTTCATTTGATTTGGACTCATAAAAAAAAATTCACTTTTTTCTCTCAATTTTGTTTCTATTTAGCCTTAAAAAATCATTTTTTTTTAGTGTGTTGTGTGTTTAGTGTATTTATTGCATTTTTAAGTTTTTTTATAATTTTATTTTTTTTAAAAATAACTATTTTTACATCTCTTATTTATTACTTGCAAGAAAAAAAATTAAGAATAGAAAATTAGAAAAAATAAATAAATTATTAAATTTAATAAAAAAAAGTTTAAATATTAATTATTTTAATTTAATTTTAATTGATAATAAATATTAATATATAATCATAAAAACAAAACTTTAAAAGAAAATAAGAATATGATGTGGGGTAGGGTGTTGAATTTTATTAAACAAAACCATTGTAGTGAAAAAAATTGAATACGTATTGAATTATTAGGTGGAAGAGAGAAGATGATGTGGAAGATAAAAAGTGAAAAAGTAGGGTGTTGAATAATGTAACCATTGTACATAGTCTTAGTAGTACAAAAGTACTTAGCTAATAAGGGTGTGACACATGGCAAATAGCTGTTTGAAAAATTGGTTTATTAGAGATATAATTTTTTGTTTAGGATCGGATAGTTGGATATTGATATATTCATCTAAATCTAATCACATAATATTATTCATTGTCGTATTACTTTTTAAATTATTTTATTTTAAAATAAACTAAATTCTTTTTTAATTAATTTATACTAAAATTATCTGTATCGAACTATTTATTATGATACCTAAGAGTTTAGCATAATTTTTAACGACTCATATAATTAATCCAATATATTATTTAACTACTTTTATATTCTTTTAATTTCATACGTTAATTTTTAGATTGATTTTAATCTCTCAACGAAAAACGATTTATGTTGATTTTTTTTTATAAACCATATTGATCTTTTAATTATTTAAAATATTCTTTTTATTTAATTAAAGATAAATCTAATTTTTTTTAAAAAAAAATTATTTAATTAAAGATAAATTTAACGACTGATTTTTAATTTTTTTTATTGTTAATAAGACCCAAAAATTTGATATAATATTATTATTCTCTAACAAATTATAGTTTATATAAAAACCTAACAAATTATAATATTATTATTCTCTAAAGTTTATATAAAAACCTAACAAATTATAAAATTTCTTATTAGCTCAAACTTATTAATAAAGGCATGGACCAACCAAAAGAAAATCTAGAGAATCAGGTTAAGAGTTATCTAGTTATGTGCATTAGTATTTTTCAAATGTTTTATAAATTTTGTATTTTTTTTTTAAAGCAAGATTCGATTGATAGGAGCCAAAACTCCGAGAATGATACAGAGATGAAACAATGAAAACAAAAAGAAAATGACACAACCAAATACACCTATCTTAAGATAGCAAAAGATTTTTGCTAAACTCATTGAAGTTACAGTTGAATTGAGTAATTTTCTCTATGAAAAATCATCTCGAAACCAAGGCTTTACAACCTCAAACCACATCTGAGACGTTCCAAACGATATTCTTGAAAATAATCTCATTCCTACAAAGCCACAAACTCCAAATAATAGCTAGCCACACACTTTCCACCCTATTTCTTTTTATGTTCTTATGAATGGATAAAGATCTCCAAATCAAAAAACTCTCTAAAATTATTCACCGAATAAAATTCCAATCCTAACCGCTCGGCCATATCCTTCCACACCAACTCAACATCACAGCAATTCAAGAGCAAGTGGCAAGAAGATTCCAACACATCATCGCAAAAACACACAAACAGAGTTACTAGAAGATGGTAAAATACCCATATGCAATAACATCTCTTTAGATGGAATCCTATTCATTAGACATCTCCCACCAAAAAATCTAACCTTTAAAAGAACTTCTACCTTCCAAATCAAAGAATATGCAATATCATACCTGTTCGGCGGGCCGTAAGGAATGTGCCTGCTGCATAAAGCGTCATAGCAAGAAGACACGTTCCACGACCAGCTGTCGTTTCCCCATCCTCCCATAGCGGCGATAGACACATCCTGCAAAAATGGAACATTGAACAATAACAGAACAACATTTTTTAGAAAATAATCCTCAATCCATTTCGAGTGCCAAAACAAAGTTGTATATCCGTTGGAAACCCAGACCTTGCAATACTTCTCAAAGATATTCTTCAGAAACTTATTCCCTATAGAAGATACATCCGCCCATCATACCGATCTAGATATGCTTTTATCGAGTTTACCAATACCGTTAGCTGTCATCAACTTAACATCACTGTAACGAGCCTTCAACATACGAAACCAAAGAGAATTAAAAGCTTGTAGAATTATCCACCTCCATTTGTACAAAAGAGCCAAGTTAAATTCCTCCATTCTCCTAATACCAAGCCATCCTTTATCAACCGGCAAGCAAACTTTGTTCCAACTAACCCAATGCATTTTCCTCTTCTCCTCTGACACCCCCCCCCATAAAAAATTGCTTTGAATTTTATTAATTTCCCTAATCACCTTCTTCGGAGCTTTATAAAAGGAGAGAGTAAAAATTGCTAAGCTACTATGGACCGATTTGATTAGTGTTATCCTCCCGCCAAAACTAACCCATCTACCTTTTCAAGAAGACAATCTCCACCAAATTTTCTCCACCAAAGAACTCCAAAAGTGAACCCTTCTAGGATTGGATCCAATTGGAATTTCGAGGAAGATAAATTCTTTTGACTCCATTCTATAACCAAGAAATGACGCGGCCATGTCCATAAAGTGAGAGTTAATACTAATACCAATAAGCTTACTTTTGTGGAAATTGATGGCTAAACCCGATGCAGGCTCAAAACCCTTCAATACCGCTTTTATAGCCCGAAGATGATTCCAACCCCCATCTACTACCATAAGAGTGTCGTCGGTGAATTGAAGAATATTAACAAAGCACCATCCTTTCACATTGCAGCCTGCATAAACTCTAATATACACTGCCTTGTTAACTAGAAGTTTTAAGCCTTCCGCCACAATGACGAAAAGGAAAGGAGAAATAGGATCTCCTTGACGCAATTCCTTCTCCACGTTGAATTCATTGATCGAACTACCATTTACCAAGACCGACATCTTACTCGTGAAAATAAGAGCCTCCATCCATTTCATCCACCTTTCACTGAAACCCAATTTCCTCAACATGTATCTCAAAAAATTCCAAAAAACATTATCATATGCCTTTTCGAAATCAACCTTAAAAAGGAGACATTCCTTCTCTTCCTTGGAAACATAATCCACCAACTTGTTCGCAACTAAAACCCCATCTACCATTTGTCTTCTCAAGACAAAAGCATTTTGGCAATTACAGATAACTGAATCTAAAACCACTTTAATCCTACTAGCCAACAACTTAGAAATTATTTTATAAATACTCCCCACCAAACAAATCGGTCTATAATCGTCAAGGTCTAATGGATCAGACACCTTAGGAATAAGAGAAAGAAAAGTAGACGTGATGAACTTAGACAAAACAGCTCTGGTGTGAAATTCATTTCTACAAGGTACAATATCCGTTCCAATGAAATTCCAACACTTTTTAATAAAGTCACTCAAGAGAAAGTCACTCCACACGGCTTCCTTTACCTCCTTTTCCGAAAAAGATACCTCAAGAGAAAGTCACTCCTCCGTACTCAAAATAGTAAATTCAATTCCATCTAAAGTAAGTCTATCCGCGCAATTCTCCTTAAACTTGATTTTGAAATGTTCCTTCCCTTATTTTAATAAATAGTTATATTATTATCTGCATTATGTGCGCTGAAGAAGTAACATGCTTATACTAAGTATAAAAACATCATAGTAAATTATTTAAATTATTATATGTCACTACGAGTCAAAATTTAAATCATTTTTAATCACTATTGATAAGTCATAAGAAATTACTATTTGTGTAAGTTATTAATATATGTACTTTTTAAATCCCTAATCAAGTATCTTGAAAAATAAATCATTTTTAATTAATATAAATAATTCTTAAAAAATCACTAACTTAAATGTTTAATGGTTAAATCATAATCATTAGTATAACTATTTTTAAAAAATTTCTAATCAAAGATCCAATAGATAAATTATAATTTATTTGTATAAATAAATTTAAGAAAATTACTACTTATAAAATTTTCAATTATTTTTATAATTTAATGAATGATTAAATACATGTAATATAATTTTATTTTATTTTAACTATTACTAATATTAGAATGTATATTTTCGGGTGGAGAGTAATTTTAAATAGGATTGCAACTAAAAATCAATTGTTCAAAATGTGTATTTGGGCGGTTAGCGGTGATTTATCGTGTGTGTTGTGTTTGGTGGAGGAGGAAAAGTTACCGCACTTGTTGGGTTCTTGCAAGATCGCGTCTCGTATATGGAGGAAAGACTACAAGTGGATTGGCTCTATTGAGGAGTTATCTTTGGGGGAGTTCAAGAGGTATTTTGCATATTGCGATAAGGTAAAGAGTCTTACAAAGAGATCTATTGTTGGGATCATTTGGTTAGAAACTACTTGGTGTATTTGGATGAGGCGTAATGCGATTATTTTCAAAGGCGAGCCGTTTATTTTCAATGATTGCATGTCGGAAATTATTCTAAACGCTTGGAAGTGGTTAGGCTCCTATTATAAATTTGTAGACAATTGTAATTTTCACATTTAGAATATCCTACTCCTCATTTGTTTTGGGTCCTAGGAGCTTTCCGTTTTTTTCGAAATAATATCATTGTCTATTAAAAAAAACTTATTTTATCTTTTTATATATATATATATATATATATATATATATATATATATATATATATATATATATATATATATATATATATATATATATACTCCCTCCGTTCCTTTTTAAGTGTCGTTTTAGAAGAATTTTTTTGTTCCTATTTAAGTGTCGTTTTATAATTTAATGTTATAATTTGTCATTTATACCCTTACTTTCTCAATAACTCCACCTCAAATTTTTCAATTAGTTATTGAAAAAAAAGAGTGTGTGGTTGAATTTAATTGGAAAGAGAAAAATAAATAAGGGTATAATAGAAAAAGTAACTCTAATAATCCACTATCTTGGTTGGAGAACTTTTTACTAAAACGACACTTAAAAAGGAACGGAGGGAGTAACATTTATCCTTAATTAACATTCTTTCGTCTCCATATATGATAAATATTTGGATGTTGATAAAATATAATATACATTATAATTTTAGTCTCCTTATTTCTACCTCATACACAAAATTAATTCATCTATTTAAAATTAAAATAACTTTGATCATTTTCTCCCATTTTTACACTAAAAAATTAATAATATATTCATTTAACAAAGGTGTATAAAATATATTTTTATCTTATAAAATTTTTCAAATGCTTTGAACCTTTCTCACATTTTTTATACTAAAAAAATTGACAACATTTTCATTTTCTAATGATGTGTTACTTATATTTTTATCTTTGAAGTGTTATAAATATTCTTAAAATACGATCTTAATGATGTGTATCTTTCAATAAAACTTAAAATACACTATTCTGTTGAAAATAAATCTTATTTATATGATTTTATTATAACAGGAACATGTTTTTCGTGAAAAATGGCAAATACATCAATGAGGCCTCGGTTTGAGGATATTTCTTTTGCGTCAACAAATTCTTTGAGAGTTTTATTTGCTAATATATCCAATAGGATTGCGGCTTGTTATAAATACTTGTTGTTGGTTTGGGATTTGAGGACAGGCAATACACCCGTTTTCTCGCCACGTGGGATATCATGGTCTGTCAGTTCAGAAAAGATGAAAAGGTTATGAGTTGATTTACAATTTTATTTTTGTAATTCATCTATTAATTATTCAACAATTCTCTAGACTATTTTTCTTGCTGGGGAAGGTGGCAAAGTCTATGGCTGACATTTACGTTTCTACAATTTAACATTTGCTGAAAAACATGTGGGTATGTCATATTATCTTCATGAACTGCAACTGAAGGGTATCTCATATTATCTTCATGAACTGCAACTGAAGAGGTAAACGGCGAAGCAAAACATATAATGCACATTAATATTGGGCATAATTTACTTTCACGTATTAAGTGGAACTCTCAAAACTTTGAACAACTTTAAATTCAGCTAAATTTATTCTTTTTTTTCTTACTATTATAATTATAGTTAGTGTGACATACACTTTATTTGACGTTTCATTTTAGTTGGCTTGACCAGTACCTGGAAACAACTGTTAGTATATAATGTTAATGATATGTGCGATTTTAATAATTATTTGATTTATTTACAAAATTGTCAGTATTTATTTCATATTTTATATGTTAAACTATAATTGATTATGATTATTTTATAATATTTCATTTCTAAATTAAATTAGTTAGTATCTAAATTGATGTTGGTTAACATGATGAAAATAATAAAATTGTACAAATTAAATGAATATTCATTCATACTGTAATAAATACAAAAATTCAAAATCTTAACCTTAAGTTAAATGGTTGAATATAAAAAGTTAAAGTTGTTGAGCTCATGTTAACTGTCAATTCATTTTAGTTAGACTCTAATTAATTTATGTTAGCATATATTTTGTAAATACAACAAAACGTCATTATAAAAAGTTAAAATAAATAGTTTAGTTGCTGATAAAAATTAAATATATTATTGAAAAATCAATTATAATATATCACACAAAAAAAAACGATTTTACTCAAATTTAATTTGTTTATTTTAGTTTTTTAGTATCCTTTTGTATCATATTTAACTAAGTTTTAGTTTAAAAATTAAATGAAAAACAAATTTATTATCAAATATTTTTTATTAATAAAAAACATAAAACTTAAATTAGTTTTATTTATAAAATATACAATTTACTACTGTAAAAAAAGATAGGTATATGTTTTATTTGAATGCCTAATGATTTTTTTTTTAAGATATAAAGTAAGAGTTGGTGCTTTCTTAAAATATTTGACACAAATAAATCCTCTAATAACATTAAAATTTGGATTTAACACAAATAAATCCTCTAATAACATTAAAATTTGGATTCTTAAATCATTGTCTTTTCTAACATATACTCATTCCTCTTAAGAATAGTTAAAGCATATTTCCTAATTCTTACCTATATTATATAGTTATATCATACAAACAAATATTATAATAAAAAAGATGCAAAATAATTGAGAAAGAAAGTAAGATATTTGTAAAAAAAAAAATTGTAAACGAAATGCTAATAAAGAAAACTCAATACAAAATGCTAAAGGCAGGGAGATAATTTTATAGTATAAATTGCACATATATTTTCTACTAATATAAAGTACTTCATAATTTATACATTTTTATATAGGCTTATAATTAGTAGTTTGCATGTTATTTATACTCAACATGGATTTGTAATTTTCATGTTGTTATCTCACATTGTGTCTATGAGTTAATATTTATACATGACCATTTAATGTCCAAAAAAAGTTTTTAAAATAGATTCTCAATTAAATTTTAACTATTTTAAGGTGTGTGAATCTAGCCATGAAACTAATTAGGCTCTGTTTGGTAAAATTAGCGGTTGAGTGAATGAGGGTTTAAACACTAAATTCTAATTTAACATGCTAACGACCCTAGTATCTTCGACACAAGCATGTGAACAACCTTCGACTTCATGCTTAATTCTGTCGAAGCAAAAAGCTACCCTTCGACTATACTAGAGTTCGATCCAATATCTCACATATATAAAATATGAATTAAAAAAGAGAAAAATAATCTAAATATGAGAAGTGACCCCGAATGAATCTCTAACCAAAGAATTCAAAAATAGTTTTTTTTTGATAGAAAAACAAGCTTCATTAAAATTCAATCAAGCAAGAATTACAAATGTTAGGACACAATTGAAATGGAACATACTCCATGCATAGCCTAAAAGCACTTCTAACATAAAACACTACATAGTCATAAGAGACATTATACATATAATTTTCAAAAGCTATGGCACAACTAAACCAAATCCAACGACATATCAACGAGCAATCCACTCTCTTGCAAACACCATCAATGGCAATGTAGAAGCGAGAATCCATAGTCTTTTTCCAAATCCAATTAAGGATGATTTCTTTGACTTGTGTTTGCACATTTCGACTTTCTTTGGTCTCAAAATTGCCCCAATTTTTTGAGTGTTCACAAATTAATAGATGACTAGAGATAGTTATGGAATAGATGTTGAACTCATAAGCTTCCTCAATCACTATGAAATGCCAATAGACAGACATAAACATGCTATAAGACACAAAACTCTTTTGAGGCATTTTGTCAAACACCGAGAGTGCATCATTTACCACTAAAACACAAAAACACAACACATAAATTAATAAACCGAAGTTAAACATCCCTGTTAGAATTTGCATACTGTATAACCATGGCGGCTTCGGTGGTGGACGACAAATTTCGGACAACGGAGTTGTATGAGCAGCTCCTTGAAGGAGAAGAGCATCCATTGTTGTTGTGTTTGAGGTGTGTAGAAAAATCACAACTAACTTGTCGTTTCTTCTTGGCGGTGGTGGTTCCGGTGGCGGCCTTAAAAGAAGAGAAGAAAACTTGGCAGTTGGCAGTGGTTGAGAGAGGGAGATTCCGGTGAAAAGTTTGGCTATGGTGAGGGAATGAGAAGGAAGAGGGATGGAGAAGAAAGTTCTCTCAAAAGAGAGGGAGGGTGCCACCATAGAAGTGGAAGGAGAGGACCACCATGGAGGTGGAGAAGAGCCACCAAACCCTAAAAGGTTGGGGAAAAATTTTCTAGAAAGAAGGAGGAGCATCTCTCTCTAGAAATTTGGCTGTATTGTTCTTACACAAGAATTCAAAAATAGTTAATTTAAACTAGGTATAGAACAATTTAAAGACCAATTATTATTGAAAAGAGAATAATAGATACCAATTATTTATTTTGGATCTTCCATCTCTTCAATCACATTTTGTTTTAAAAGAAAAATATAGAAAAACATCTCAAAGCTGAATCAGACAAGGGTTGAGTATAACCAACTTAGTGAAGTTTGTTGAAATTCCCAAAGCTCTTCTCACAATTGCAATAGTGAAGTGTTTTAAGCTTGAATTTACTTTGAGACCGAATAAAGGCTCTATGAAGCCACCACAATTTTATTGTGAACCCATGCAAAATATTGAAGGTGATTTTCCAGTGGTGCTTCTATTTTTCTGTCCACAAACTAAAAGTTATTTTAACCTATGAAGGACACCACATGTCGTAGTTGTTGCCAATAATGGAATTGGTGATCAGAACAAGGTCTTGGTTGTCAAGAGGGAAGATGAATAAAGGATTGGTGGGGTTATTATTGTGAGCTAATTCTTAGTTGTTGTTAGCTTTGGATGGATTGAAGAAAAAAAAGGAAAGTAATGATTCAATAAGGAATGGAAAAAGAAACAGAAAGTGATTTGAGGAATCACTACTTTGAGAAAAAAATTATTAGGGATGAGAAAAAATTATGAATTGGTGAATAGAAAAACAAAGAATTTATTCTCTTGATACTATATTGAACTACACTCAATTAAAAAAATGCATGAAGAAAATATAATATGAATTTATATGAGCATTGCATTAATGCTCATTTAAAGGTGCAGTTTCTGTGCATAGATAAAAATCTATGCACCATGCATAGATTATTATGCACACTTGAATCAAATTCTAGACATTAATTGTTACACTCAATACTCAATACTCACCACTCAATACTCAATACTCAATACTCAATACTAGATTAAAAACATGATCCAATGACTTATTCGGGCTTATGCATGGTGCATAAGTAAATCCTTATTCATATTAGCCAAAGCCCTCATTTAGTATGCAATATTAGGGGTGTTAAAAATCAAATCAGACTAATAAAAAATCGTTAACCAAACCAAACTAAACTAAAATTGTAAAACATTAAATTTGGTTCGGAAGTGTTTGAGTTATTTTTCAACAAAACCGCATGATTTGAATCGGTTTGTAGTTTGTATTTTATAAACCGAATCAAACCACGTTATGTTATAATCTAAACTTCACTTAACCCACATCCAACCCAAACTCAAATCTATTATGTCTTATCCTTACAATTATGAATGATTTCTCTTTCTCGTGCTTAAGGTTTAAATTTAAGTCTTCTCAAATTTCTCTCAGTGGTATCATGTTTTTTTCTCTTTTTCTTTTCCATGTACATATCGCATCTTCTTCTCTAGTCTCGCATCTCTCATATTCTTTCTTTTTCATCTTATTTTTATTCTACTATTATCTCTTCCAAATATGTTTTTAATACGCTTATCTTCTCTAATCTCAAATATTTCTTTTTCATCTTCTCTAATATTTCATCTCCTTTTTTCAGTTTCATTATAATGTTTTTTATATTAGTTTATGCTATTATTTTATATGTTTGTTCCACTTTTCTCTAATCATATATTTATATATTAAATAAAAAATTGTTGTCCAAATATGATGAATTTTGTTTTTATTTGATAATGCATAAATGACTAAATACAAAACTATGTTGTCATCTATGTGTATGTATGGCTCAATAAACTTTTTATAAAAACCAAACAAACTCAAACCCTATTGATTTACTTTGGTTTGATTTTACTTTATTTTTAAAAGTCAGACAAACTCAACTGAACCGCATACATTTTTCTCTATCAATTCAGATGATTTTTCACGTCAAAATTATCCAAAACGTAAACTCCCTGTGCAATACTATAATAAGAGAAAAAATATATTAAATTAAAAAAATCTCTAACAAGGTTTTTATATAACATAACCGTGTGAAAATCCTACATTAAATTCTCTAAAGAAAGAAAAAAATAAAAGTAAATATAATTAACTATGTGACTAACCAACCATTACAAAATGAAATCAGGACTAGTTTTAAAAAGAGGTTATCTTTAATATATTAAAACAGAATACATGTTTAGGCGCCAACTTTAGACTAAAATCCCGCCTAAACACGTGCATCGTACGGGGTAAAGTACTAGTCATAATAAAGTCTAATAATCAAATTTTTTCGGATCTGCTTAATTCCATGATATTATGGCTATAAGGTATTGTGTTGGAAATTTTCATGAATTTGTCCTTTTAAAAACGCTTCATCATTGAGTTGAGAAGTATAGTTGTTGTATATAAACTATCTTTAGTATAGTTGTCCCCAGTCAAGACTATATAAACTATCTTTAGTATAGTATGTGTATGTTTTATATAATTTAATCTTAATTTTGATTTCCAAGTAATACCAAACTATTTTGACTAACACGGAAAATGAGAAATATTAAATATAATTAACTATAAACTAGCATAGGCGTTCAAAGAGGGAGGCAACTCAACTAAAGGTATTAGACCAAACTTTTTTTTTTTTTAAAGCAAGAGATATATTGAAAGGAGAACAAAGGGTTCCCTAACCTATGTACAAAATACCCGGCACAAAGCCTGCTAAGAACAATATTACAACCAATTACAATTACGACATAAAATACAAAGGATCTTTGTAAAAATCGTAAAAACAACAATTGGAATGTGTAATATTGCCATAAGAAGACCACCTCCAAACCAAAAAATTGATGCTCCAAACCATATTATTTATGTTCCACACTTCCTTCCTAAAACAAAAAGCATTCATAGTTAACCAAATTATCCAAGATGTGGTTAACCAAAGCACCCCCAATTTGCCGCTTTTAAACTTTTTACCACGGCTCAAAGAATGTCAATTCACAAAAAAAGATGCACATTCTTCCTCCATCCAACCCGGAAATCCCACCCACGAAGCAATTTCATTCCAAACCAACTTAATCACAAAACATTTAGAAAACAAATGATCCACCTCTTCCACATGAGCTTCACAAAAAATGCAATTTAAATTACTAATTGGGATATCTATACCTCTATACACCAATAAATCTTTGGTAGGTAACCTATTCAAAAAGAGCCTCCAACCAAACGTTTTTATCTTATACGGAACATCCATTTTCCACAACAAATTAAAGGCCTCATCACCCTTTGTCGGAGGGCCATAAGGGATACGCCTAGAAGCATACAAACCATAACAAGAAGCAATCGAATAACCTTTTTCCAAATCCAACAACCAAACCACACAATCCATCGAAGAATTTACACTACCAAAAGAGTCCAAAAGATTCTTCAACACCAAAAGAGAACTTAAAAAGACCACATCCTTACCCGCAACCGAAATACCAAGGTCCCCCCACTTCCAACAACCATTGTTCCACTCACCCATAACCGCTACCGAAACTTTTTTCAAAGAAGAAGCCAAAAAAAGATCCGGAAAAGCTTCCTTTAAAAAACAATTATTCAACCAACAAGACTCCCAAAAAGGGGTATTAAACCCATTTCCAACAATGAATTTGCAAGACGATACAATGGGATCAATATCTAAAGAATTAGAAGAAACACTACTAACCTTTAAAATATCTCTCCACCAAAAAGAAGAGGAAGCAGGCTTGTGAGCGTCTCCATCACAAATAATTTGCAAGCACAAATCACCGTACCGGACCTTTAACACATCTAACCTTAAAGACTTATGGCCTTGCGCTATCCTCCACCTCCACTTGTTCAAAAGAGCCAAATTGAACTCGGCAATATTTTTAATCCCTAGCCCACCTTTCGCGAGAGGGAGAGTCACTCCTTTCCAACCAACCCAATGAATAATCCGTTTATCTCCCCCACCTCCCCATAGAAAATTGCTTTGAATCGCCGTTATCGCTTTTACCACCCTAGCCGGCATTTTGTAAAAGGACATAGTAAAGATAAATAACGGACTCAAAATAGACTTTAAAAGAGTTAACCTCCCTCCGAGATTTAGAAATCTAGCCTTCCATCCGGATAACTTCTTTTTTAATTTCTCCATTAAAGGAGCCCAAGTCGCTTCCTTCCTAGGATTGCTACCAATAGGAATACCAAGAAACAAAAAATTGTTGTCTTCAACCCTACAAGAAAGATAATAAGCCGCGGCATCCAAAAAAAGAGAAGACACATTAATACCAATCAACTTGCTTTTGTGAAAGTTTATACCAAGACCCGACACAAGTTCGAAGGATCTCAAAACAATCTTTAAAGCCTTAACATGTTTCCAAGTCCCCGTTCCGACCAACAAAGTGTCATCCGCAAATTGAAGAATGTCCACCTCGCATCTTCTTTTAATATCGAAAGCCTCAAAATCACCAATCTCTATAGATTTTCTAACTAATCTCGTAAGAGCCTCCGTCACCAAAACAAAAAGAAAAGGAGATAACGGATCTCCTTGTCTTAAGCCTCTATTAACAACAAATTCCTTTGTTGGACTACCGTTAACCATCACCGACATATTACTTTTGAAAATCAATAATTCCATCCACTTCCTCCATTTAGCTCCAAACCCCATTTTGACCAAAAGATATCGAAGGAAGTTCCACGATACTTTGTCATACGCCTTTTCGAAGTCTACTTTGAAAAGAAGACAAGAACCTCCCTCCTTTCTTGCAAAGTCAACCGCCTCATTGGCCACAAGAACTCCATCAAGCAATTGTCTACCCGGAACAAAAGCACTTTGACAATGCGAAACAACCGAATTCAACACATGTTTCAATCTTCCCACCAATAATTTTGCCACCACTTTGTACATACACCCCACCAAACAAATCGGCCTATAATCATCCAAACATAACGGACTAGAGCCTTTCGGAATCAAAGCTAAAAAGGAAGAAGTGATTACCTTAGACAATTCACCTCCATTAAAAACATGTTCAAAATACCTCAAAAAATCCTTTCTCAAAATAGGCCAACACTTTTTAATAAAAAGGAAAGAGTAATCATCCGGACCCGGACTTTTAGAACCACCACAACAATTAATAGCCTCCAAAATTTCCTCCTCTTGAAACTCTCTCTCAAGCCAACCTTTCTCCTCCTCACTAATGCAATTAAAAGAAATCCCGTCAAGCCTAGCATTTCCCTCGTCAAAGCCATGAAATTTGCTAGAGAAATGATGAACAACTTCCTCCTTAATCCCTTCCACCGAATCTAGCATGCCTCTAGAAGAATTAATAGGACCAATGTGATTATGATTCCTATTATCCTTCATAACTTTGTGAAAGAGGCCGCTATTAGAATCCCCCTCCTTAAGCCATCTCAATCTAGATTTTTGAACAATCATATTCTCTCTGAGTCTCAACCTTGTCCAAAACCTACTTGTTGCCTCCTTTCTCCCTTTAATTATCTCGGGGTGGAGATCTTCCGCTTCCACTTCCAACCTATCATCACCAAAATTAATGTCTCTCGCTCCTTCCTCTATCTCCAACTCAATCTTGCCAAACACCTCCTTATTCCACCACTTTATTCTATTCTTCAACCGGAAAAGTTTCTCTTTCAAAACATAATCTCCTCTCCCTTCCACCTTAATATCATTCCACTCCTTTTCAACAAAAGGGTAAAATGAAGGTAAAGAAACCATTCATTGTTGAATTTGAACGATTTAGGACCCCAATCATTATTATCAACTTCTAACCATATAGGGCAATGGTCGGAAATGTCACGGTTACCCACAAATTACCCCACCACTCCCCATTCGTTCACGACATTCTCCGAAAGGAGAAATCTATCAATCCTACTCATCGAGTTTCCCCCTCTATTATACCATGTGAACTTCTTTCCTTTGCAAGGAACATCCACCAACAAACTCTCATCAATAAATTCCACAAATTCATTCATCTCAATGGAATTGGCACTTGAATTAGAAATCATACCTCTACCTCTTCTCTCCGAACGATTCTTTGTAGCATTAAAGTCTCCCCCTAAAATCCATTCTCCATCCTTATGCGCCTCCTTCAACTCCAAAATCCTCCTCCACAAATCTCTCTTCTTAGACAACTCACACGACGAATAAATATTAACCAAGTAAAATAACCTATTGGATTTCAAGAACTTGATACCGAGATATCCCTCACCTTTGAAGCTAGACACCACCTCCAATTTCTCATTCTTCCATAACGTTAATAGCCCTCCCGACCTACCCACCGAATTTGAGTAAGAGTAACCAATGTTATTATTCCTCCAAAAACTTTTTGCCAGCCAATCTTGCATATCCACAATTTTTGTTTCTTGGATCAAAAAAATATCCGCCTTAATCTTTGATATTAAAGCACTAACTCTTTTCCTTTTCAAAGCACTACCCCCCCCCCCCCTCTTATGTTCAATGAGCCAATTAACATAATGCACCTTTGTTGATCTCCTTCCTATTATCCCTTTGAGATGTTGCCTCCTCTTCCAAATCCTCCAACCTCTTCAACACCGCCTCTTCCTCACCATAATTAACAACGCCCAAAGTTTCCATGGCTTTCCAAATTTTAGAGCCCGACTCACAATCAAGATTGCCCCACAACCTGAAATTATTCCTAGCTATGTCACCAAACTCACTAAAGACAGAAGAGGAATATCCCAGGCTAGCGCCCAAGGACGGAGTCGGTTCTGTTTTCGCAACAGCACTCACAGTAGCTATTGGTCCAGAATCAGATTTACAATGGGCAGCCTTCACACCAGCTCCTTTCATCTCTTTTAATTTGTTTTTATTCACCGACAGAATGGATATTTTATGAAGAGAACCTCCCGCCTCGGAAATCTTTTTGAATGTTAATTTCCTCAGAGACTGTTTCTTCCTCCTTTTAACTTGATGAACAACGCCATCAAAAGATAACGGGTAAGGTATAGCGCCTCCTTTCCCCCCCTCCGTAACCACATCATCGCGAGTTTCCTTAATAACCTCATCGATAACAGTTTTGTTTCCATTATTGAGTTGCTGAACAGAGTTTGGGACGAAAGAAGAAGATGTTGAAATCAAATCGGTAACTTCATCCCGAACCAATGTGTCCCTAACAATCCTTTGATTCTCCACATTTACCACCGAAACACCCCCACGCGCCACAACCTTCTTACCTAGCCTGTCAGTCCCAGAATGAAAATCTCTCCCATGTACAGCCGCCAACCCAGTCTGCCTAACAGAACCATCTTGATTGAAGTCCAGAAAATTCTCACCTCTCAGAATATCATCGTCCTCCCGGGAGAAACCAGAAACCGAAAGAGAATCAGAGTTAATCGAGTCAGACTCGAATCCAGCTTCGGAATGATCAAAAAAGGACTTTCGAGATGAGATGCCTCTCGCACAGCAGAATTCTTTGATGATCAAATTGTAAATCGTCCCATCAATCTCCACAGAATGACGCAGTTGCAATTCGGACTCAATCGGAACCTCCACGAGCAATCTAGCCACATCCATCCTCGTCCCACATGCCGTAGCATCATCAATACAAATCAATTTCCCAATCGAATTTGCCAAAGCAGACAAGAACACCGAGTTCCAAGCATGAGGAGGAATGCCATACACCTCAATCCAAATGGATCTTCCCACATTCAGAGTGCCCTCTTTCCATTCCTTCACCTCAGAAAAGCAATTAGTCCACCACCTAGGGCCTTCAGCGATCAATGTCTTAATAGTCCCTTCTACCGACTCTTCTAAAAGACAAACAGAACTGCTAATCGGTGTCGCCTTCAAATTGTGATAACCTTCCATATCCAACTTAGACTGCAAACAATCAGAAGTCCCCGGAATCATCGTAAATCCCACAAAAGCTTTCTTGAACCTCCTAAAAACCTCCTCAGAAGATGAATGTTTAAGGATGTGGGCTGAAGAATCCTTTGCAACAACAATTCTGTTGTTCACGACGTCAGCAAACGACTTGTGCCTAAAGCCTGTAACTCCCTTACCGCCATACCGCAATCCACTGCCTTCACCAACAAACCTCCCACCACCTCCTGAAGCTGCCCCATACACCACCTCACCCTTATTCCGCCCGGGATTGCGCTTGAAACGCGACAAATTAGCGTGGATTTTCTTACCCAAAATGCGCACATTATCAATCTTAACCGCCAACAATCTAGCGTCTTCAGAATCGATAAAACGTGCAAAACCGAATTTCTTGCCCAAATTGTTTCTTCTAGGAGCAATTGCTACCTCTTTCACCTTACCCACACAACCAAACAGCTCAAACAGATCTTTGGCGGTCGACTCATTAGGGAACTCAAAAACATACAACGAAATCAGACCACTCGCCATTTCACTGCCCAGATAACTCCTGAACGGATGAACATCCCATTTAGGTGCCAAGTTCCTGAAGGGTTTTTTCTTTGCCTCCGTCCACATAACAAAAACGGATATGGCAGAAACACAAAACAGATCGAGAAAACAAAACAAAGCGAATGCAGCGCAGAAACTAAAGTAGAACCGAAGAAGCCCTAACGGATAGAGAACGCAACTAAGCAGGAAAGCGGTGGAAAACCTAAACCCCAAAACTCCACTAAACACCTCCTCAACAAGGTCCCTGGGCCTAAACACAGGAATTTAAACCAAAATTGAAGAGATGTTGAGTCCTGAGGTTATTGTTTCCACCAGAAAACTAGAAGAAACCGCTTAGTACAGTCTCCACCGTCGAGCCGGAAGAAAGGCGGAAGTCGCCGCCATCGCGTATTTTTGCGTCGCCTGAGTTTAAGTTTATTAGGCCAAACTTAAAAATCATTGTTGCCTTAAATATTATCTTTTTTTTTTCCCTAAACAATTAAATAATTTTTTAAGATCCATTTGGTTGGGAGTAGATGGAGGGGAGGGAAGGGGAGGGGAGGAGATATTTATAAATATATATTTTTGATTCATTTTTTATAAGTGGAGGGGAGGGAGCAAAATTCCTCCTAGATTCACTTTTTGCTCCCCTTCAAATTGAGGGGATTTGGAGGGGAGGAAGGATTCATTAATTTGAATTTTATTATTTTCCCTATTTTATCCTTAATTATTTTTTAATTTTAAGATTGTCCTTATTAAATTATTAAAGACTACATTTTTCTCTGTATTATTTCAAGTTTCATTTTTCTTCTATTGTGCGGTTGTTATTTGTACGTTGTTGCTCTCAGGTGATATTTTTACTTTTTATTTTGTTGAATTTTAGTTTTTGAAATTATGTTGTTTTTAGTAATAAGGTTTTTTATTATACTACTACTACTACTAATAATAATAATAATAATAATAATAATAATAATAATAATAATAATAATAATAATAATAATAATAATAATAATGTTATGCATATAGTATGTTTATATTATAAATAAATATTTTAAGTATATTATTATTTGTCCAATTTTTTTAACATTCTAACATTATTTTATCTATTTTTAATTAAAAATTATTTTATTGGATTAGATGAATCATCAAGATCAAATAATGATTTAATTTTTATTGAAGATATATAGCTCAACTAATGTGTGTTGTTGTTTACTGTTAATAGTATCGTTTAGGAAGTTTTTATTTGATGAAATTAACTCAATATTATTGTTATTTAGAATTATTTTTACTAAGTACAAATAACAATATTTATAAGGATAAAAAGGTAATTTGATTTTAAAATTCCTCCCCTCTCCTCCCCTCCCTTGTGAACCAAATATATATATTGTTAAAAACCTCTCCCTTCCTCTCCCCTTTTTTGAACCAAACATATATTTAGTTAAATTTCCTCACCTCCCAGACCTTAAAGTTCAAAACAATAAGTATTGTTAGAGAGAAAAAAAATTACTTGAGTAGAAAGTCTTTGAACTGAAATATTTTTTTTAAAATTTAATAATTATTTAAAATATATTTTTATAATTTTTTTTTAAGTACGCATTTTAAAATATAAATAAAACATTTTCATAAAAAAAATTTAAACTTAAGTATTCATATTTGATACGGAAAACTCCTTTACATTTTTATTAATTTATGTTTAATTATATTTTTGGTCCTTCTATTTTATCTCGTTCTTAAAATTAACCTCTCTATTTTAAATTCAAGAGTAAGTGTTGAAGACTTACTCCAAATCTTAAATTGATTATCATTAATCCAACGGTTTTAATTAATTTTTATATAAAAAATATTTCCAAAAATAATTACATTAAATAATCAATTAAAAGTGTTAGATTAATAAAAATCAATGGTTAAGATTTGGAGCAAGTCTTCAACACTTACTCTTGGAGTAAACATATCTCTCATCTCTCTCTCTCTCTCTCTCTCTATATATATATATATATATATATATATATATATATATATATATATATATATATATATATATATATATATATATATATATTCCTTCATTTCACAATTTTACACTTAAAACTAGTAAGAAACTCATGCTACTCCTATATATAGGGGATGTATCAAGTACGAGGGTTTTTAAAATAAAAGATAAGAGGATTCAATGTTAATCATTAGATTAGATAGATAATGTTGATGAACATTTATTGTGTATGCTTGCACTTAACTTCATCAAGATCATATACCTAATATAATAGTTAGCATTGATTCCTCTTATCTCTTATTTAAAAACTTTCATACTTGATACATCTCATATATATAGGAGTAGCATGGGTTTCTTACTAGTTTTAAGTTTAAAATTGTGAAATGAAGGAACATATATATATATATATATATATATATATATATATATATATATATATTCCTTCAATTCAATAAATTTTGAACAAAAGAGTATATTAAACAAATGAGTTAACATTGTTGTCACTATTAATACATACAAATAATTCAGGTTTATAAGTCTAGATGTAAGCATCTTCATAGTACCAGATTAATAGTTTAACTTAAGCAATGCAGGAACCAGCCAATAACAGCACTCCACAACATATATATGCATGAAAACATGTATCAAATATTCCCTCCGTTCCTTTTTAAGTGTCGTTTTAGTCCTCTAAAAAAAGTGTCTTTTTAGTAAAAAAACTCTTCAACCAAGATAGTGGATTATTAGAGTTATTTTTCTATTATACCCTTATTTATTTTTTTTCTTTCCAAATAAATTCAATCATACACTCTCTTTTTCCAATAACTAATTGAAAATTTTGAGGTGAAGTGATTGAGAAAATAAGGGTATAAATGACAAATTATAACATTAAATTATAAAACAACACTTAAATAGGAACAAAAAAATTCTTCTAAAACGACACTTAAAAAGGAACGGAGGAAGTAGTATATTAGTTTTTCAAACTTTTTAACGTATACAACAAATTCACAGAAAAATATATAATTAATTTGGAAAAACATTGAAAGGTGAGAAAGATTACCAACTAACAAAGTGATGGGAAAACTTCCTTGTATACAACATTTGTAGTGGTAGAACATGGTGCATTCTTGTCATTATGTATCAAGATTTTAAGACCACTTTTGGTTGTAACTCTTGAAATTGCAACATATAATTGTCCATGACTAAAAAAGGAGTATGCAAATACAATCTGTCTCCTAATCAACTTAAATGGACACAGTGACTCAGAAAATGACATAGACATCCGAGAAATGTAAAAGATATTACCTATGTTTTTTCCAGACATAATTTTTGTCTCAATTACATGATTTGTCAACCTTGTAACAACCAATCTTGTTCCATTGCACAATTCATCACTTTGATCCAAATTTCTCATTAGCATAATTGGAGTACCAACCTTTAATTTGATTTTATGATTTGGTAGACCTGGTATTCTTAGTTTACTAATAAATTCTGGAGTTAGAACTTCATATGCTTTAGTATAACTTATATCAGTTCTATCAATTTCATCGAACTCAAATACTCTTTCTCTTCTCCTGAAAAGTGCAATAAGATGAAAATATTAATACATTTGTAAAGTCAAAGTGATACACTGATTTGTTATATGTATATATGGAATACAGTTAACGTTATTTTACCTGGAATAAGGTCCAATACATAATGATTGATTTTATCGACAACTTCAATGGTTGAGGCAAGAGTTGCTTTTCCTTGTAAATATGCCACCTTTTAAAAAATTTCCAATAAATTGGGATATGTGCTTTCAGCTATAGTTTTTATAGGATCCTCAAAATTGGATATTAACAGTTCTTTAGGAATTTATATATCAACAAATCGATCATTTGGTTCACATATCTTACCATCCCCAACATCTAATATCCATTTAGAGAAAACTGCTAGTTCATCATAACTTGTATTATCTCTTCCTTGCCGAAGTCTCATATTTTTTATTAGTGTCAGAACTTGACAATAGTCCCATACATAAGATGGGCAAATGGAAGCATGAACAATATCATGCGCCCTGCTCTTGGAAAAACCGGAATAATTTGTCAAAAATCTCCTCCAAAAACAACAACTTTCCCACCAAAAATTGTATTCGCAAGACCCTTTTTGCTCATGACATCTTTAAGGGTATTATCCAATGCCTCAAAGCAGTTCTTATGGGTCATAGGTGCTTCACCCCATATTACGACATCGGTAAATTCAAATAACTCTGAATGTTCGGTGTCTTTGTCAATATTGCAAGTAAAGTTGTCAAGTGTTGGCACGGTATTTTGAACTTTGAATGGGCAATTCTTTTGCCGAACATTAATAACAAAACTATGCCTCTTGAGGCAACAATAAGGACGATTTTTTATCCGAACGAAGTGCACTAGATAGTGTTCTCCACATGAAATTTTTACCGGTCCCTCCATAACCATGTAAAAAAACACTCATCCTCTTTGTTTGTTGACAGCTTCCATGATTTTATCAAATATCGAACGTTGTTCATCTATAAAATTTAATTAACAAATTTATTAGTCTATCACTAAAAAATAAATAGTTCAATGTCATAGTATCATAATACAAAGATGAACAATTACCTGTTAGGATGGTAAATAGATTATGGAAATTTTATCATTTAGTATCGGTATTGTAATCATGTTCTTCATAAATCAGTCTATTGCCCACGTGTCGTGTGACATACGGATCTGGATAAGGCATATCTTTGAATTCATGCAAAGTTCTTTGATTGGATTGCATCATATTCTCAATCTCAATGAGTGTCAAATTTTTTAACTCAATCGTTGACAACTGCATATCTATAAAAAAAATTATACAAATTAACAATTCATTAACATGAGCATGATAATCGATGTACAAATCAAATATGTAAACATAATTGATCAATTTATATAAGCTGTGATCATTATAGCCTTGATGTATATACCGCAGCCATTTTCCCTTTGGGGAAACGAAATTAAGTTTTCATTCTCCATTGTATTCACGGCATAATAATAATAATAGTATGTGTAACCTTTATTATTGAATCCAACCTAAGTATGTTAAGGTAGTTTACAAGAATCTCAACAAGTTCTATCTTTTTAACCGAAGCTAAGCCACAGAAAACCAAATTAAAACTATGGTTGGTAGACCTAAAAGAAAAATCATTGTTTGAAACCTTAAAATTTTGCATGATGTCAGAACATCCAACTTTAAGTTGCATCTTAAATTTCTAAACCAAAAAAGGAGGCACAATCACTTGAATCATACCGAGCTACAAAAAGCAAACAAAAACTAATTAGATAACAATAAACATTTACCAACAATATATTACGTTAATGAACAAAAAGGATACCTTCGAATCAACCAAAATCATCTCCAATTGTTTTTTGTTTGAAGCACCGATAACACTCCATAGATGTTCACATCTAACGACTATCTTCCATGAATCCTTTGAATCATTGATATCTTTGACAGCTTCAATAGTGCGAGCCATAGATCGATTTGTTCACTCTAAAAATTTGGTTAGAACGCATACAAACAGACAGACAAACAATGAGAACGCAAACAAACAATATGAGAGAGAAAAATATATTGGTATTGTCAATTATCTTTTTTCGGATTTCACAATATTGGTGGTGATGTTGGAAGACCGTTGTTGTGGGAGGCAATAAATAGTCATTCGCTTTTTCTATCTGATTAGAGTTTATGGAAAACTAGAAGAATTTAATGGAGATAGGAAGTTGTGATGGTGTGAATTTAAATAGTGTCTATTGTAATTCCTAAACTATTTGTGAACAACAAATAAATAAAATAAATAAAATTTCTCACAAAATATATAGTGATGACAAATCAGCAAAATTTATTGTCAAAACATGTGGCGAGAGTAGTGATTAAAAAAGATTATGTTGCCCTTGTAATTAGTCAAAAATTAGTGAGGTTAAACCTGATTACATATACTTAGATTTTTATAAATGTATAATAGTTTACTTATGAGTTTTTTTTTTTTGTGTGTATGATGTGTCATCACAAATCAAGATATAAGAATATTTTTTTTTTTAGAATTTTAAAAAATAAAATAGGTAAGTTATATGTCATTAAAATGGCCACATCATCAATTTTCAATAAAAAAGTGAAAATAAAACCAAAACACCTGTGTAGATTAAAGGTTGTCGCACGCTCGCGAAAAATGAACAGAGTCGCCACCAATATATTTATCCCATAAGGGAAAGGAATATCAGAAAACCTAACAAAAGGAAGGAACAGGGTCTTGCGACCAGAGAATCAAGGTACGGGAGTCGGTTACGCGAGGGGAAGGTACTAGCACCCCTCGCGCCCATCGTACTCGATGGTATCCACCTATGTTTGTTTCTATCTAAAGGGTGTCTAACTATGTCTATGTCTAAATGCGAATGAATGCAGAATGTAGGGAAAATAAAAGTTGTACTCGCACGGGCCCTACCCCGCTGCCTACGTATCCTTTTCAGGAATCAGAGTTACCGTAGCTCGGCTCACGTTTTTCTGTTTGTTTTGTGTTTTTTAGTTGGGCGGAGTTAACGTTCGCGCTCTTGCATAAGGGGATTGCCTACGATGCGTATGAGCGGAAATAACGGTGCCCTTAAGAGAAGAAAGAGATTGGTTTGTGTCTTTTAGGGTAATTCCATGATGACGAGAACCCACTACAAGGTCTCGCATCACTTCCTCACTTTTGTTTTAAGTCTGAACATTTATTAGGTTTTTTGAAGTGTTTTTGGTTGGTGTTTTTTAAGGGGATTTAATTTGTGACTTAGATCATACCAAAAAGAGTTTTTGTTTGTTTTTGAATATTTAGAGAACGCACATCGAGGCCTACGCCACAATCGTTTCTCTAAATAACGGTTAAGAAATACATCGAGGCTTCACACCTCAATCATTTCTTCTCCGCTAAGTAAAAGAGATACCAAAAGAGTTTTTTATGAATATTTAGAGAATGCACATCGAGGCCTACGCCACAATCGTTTCTCTAAATAACGGTTAAGAAATACACCGAGGCTTCACACCTCAATCATTTCTTCTCCGCTAAGTAGGAAAGAACATACACCGAGGCCTACGCCTCAATCATTTCTTTCCTACCATGAACTAAAGCAACGGTATGATCTTCATCGACTTTTATTAAGTATTTTAAAAGTTGAAAAGAAAAAAGGATGAGAAGGGAACTATTTCTAAATTCTAATCTAAGTCGTTCTAATTCCTATTTAAGTCTAATGGAGTCTAAAATAGGCCAAAAATATGGCCAAAAATACAAGCAATAAAACCACACAACCATCATACAAAAATAACATGGAACTAGCACAAAAACAATTTAAGAATCAATGCAGCATTAAACTAGAAAACTACTATTCTTATGGGTTTTTTTATGAGAAAATTCTAAGACTAAAATTAAACCTAAAAATCTACTATTTTTATGAGTTTTCTATGTCCACAATTATCTAAAAATCTAACAAGTTTTATTGATTTTTTTGTTAATAAGGGAAATGTGATTCAAGCCTAACTATGTTATTTTCTATTAACCCTAAAACTAACAATTTTATTGTTATCTACGTCATTCTTTATTACCTAAAAAATCGAACAAAAATCTATGTGAACCAAAACCTAAATCTAGCATGAATTTGAGTAGCACAGGGGGTTCAATCAGGAAATAATGGTGTAGTCAGCAAGGAATGGGCGCAGGGCCCAGGGTTGTTATTGTTCAGCTTGTTTCAGATTTTTGTATCCACAAGAAAAAGTGGTGCATGGGCTCAGAATGAATGGCCCAAAGGGACATTTTCGTTTACAGTTCTTAATGCTAAAAAACCCGTTTTGCTGGGCCATGGTGGGGTGTGCTAATAGCAATTCGGTGAAGGCCCAAGGGTATTGTGTTATTCAGATTTCTTGTTCAGATTCTTTGATCCACATATTATTCAGATTAAACAAAATTAATAAAAATAAAGTAAAAGTTGAGAAGAAGCATGGAATTGGGAATTAGGGTTGAAAGAGTGACCTCGGTGTTTTCAAGCGGCGCTTCCTTCTTCTTCTTTACGAGCTCACGCCGACGATGGTGGTCAAACGTCGCCGACGAAGATTATCCTCTTCCACTGTCTCCGATTGCGTCTCTGTTCTCTCCTCTCCCACTTGGAATTGTGGCGGCGGCGACTTGAATCCTCCAACGAAGTTACGATGGTGATGTCGCGTGAGGATGCGGTGTCGTGACGCCGAATCTTGGAGCTGATTGATGAAGAGTTGAAGGTCGCTGATATGACGATGGCAATTGATGATCGATGCTGCGTTGTTACGTTCTCGATTGGCGTTGCGAAGATGATGATATGCGTCGGAGATGAAGAGGTTGATGAAGGTAATTCTTGAGGTTGCGAAGATGGAAAAGACCGGAGTGGTGAACCTCCGATTAGAGGTGAGTTTCCTTATGTTCCGTTCCTCTTCTCTTCTGTTTCTTCTTCTTTCTTGTGCTATCTCTGAATCTATTCTTCTCTTCCCCTTTTTGCTTTTGTCCTCTTTCTGGATTTCCGAAACTTTATTGTTGCGTTGTTGACGCTGATGCGTGAGATGGAGAGTGGGGTGAACGTGAGGTTGCAGAGTGAGGGAGATGGATATGGAGAGAATTGAGGGAGAGGAGGGGATTCAGAGCGAGAGAGGGACGAAGGAGGTGGTTATGGATTGAAGAAGATGATGAGTGAAGGTTCAGGGATGGGAGAATGAGAGTGTTCAGAGAGAGTTGAAGGTGAATGGGAGGAAGATGAGAGGTGATGAATGAATGGTGAATCAGTGAAAATGGCGTGAGGTTGATGAAGATGAAGATGGAGGAGAATGGTGGTGAAGATGAACGATTGTGAAGATTCAGAGAGAGTTTGTGGGGAAATGGTGAGGAATGGCGTGTCGAGAGAATGAATGTGGAGGGAAGAGGATTTATAGTTGGAGGTGGAGTTAGCTGAACCATTGGATTAGAGATTCGGTTCTGAGCAATGGAGGGTGAGATTGAGAGTTGGTTATGAGCTGTGAAAGTTAGTTATGGTTCTGATTTTCCGTTAATCCCTGTTAGTTAGAATCTGTTAGGGATTCAGTTTTCTGTTATGATGAGCCGGCAGGTAGTTACGTGGATGTTAGTTTTCTGTTTTGAGTTTGTTACTTGTTTTTCCTTGGTTTGAATCTGAATAGAACCTCTCTTGGCTGATGTATGCAGGTTATTGAAGAATTTGAAGTGTGAGGTTCTGTTTTGAATTGTTAGCTGCAGTGTTGTAAATGAGCAGGGACTGATTTTCTTCTTGTAAGTATTGCTGTTTGTGGATTAGTAGTTTGATATGGTACTGTGACTGAACTTTGGCTTGAACAATTTTGTGTATGATTAACCGTACTGAACTGAATATCTTGGATCTGTTTTGGTTGTTGAATATATGGTTAGAATGAAAAGAGTGTCAGGATTGTTAGGAAAAGTTAGTTGGCAGTTAGGAAGTTATAAGATGGTTAACATGGTTAGGACTTATTTATAGTTGTATGTTTTGTGTGCAACTGTTAACTCATGGTTTTTCTTTTGGTTTTACATGATGATTGAAGGAAGTTGATGAAACAGGGCTGAATCGTTCGAAATGCGGCTGGTTTTGAATATGTTGGTGAGAAGTAATGCGAAATTGGTGCGTTCACGTTATCACGATGAGATGAACCGGCATAAGTGTTACAAGGGAAGAGTTTTAGTCTGAATTCAGTGACAACCATCTTGGAATGAACTTGATTTTTGATCTGAATTGCTTTTCTTGGTTATGCAGGTTTCAACTATGGATGCTTTGTCTTGAACTAATTCTTTTGAGAACTCGCATGAGGTTGTCCGCATATTTCTTCATGTTACTTTCCACAGGTGCCATCACGTATATGCTTAAAGCATCTTCAAGGGATTATAGGCAGTGGCAGAGTGTTAAAGCCTGAGTGCTTGTAATTTTCCAGCATGAAGAGGGATGAAACCCAAGGAGAGATGGTTTGCACTTGTTCTGTAAATTGGGCTCAGGAATGATCAACAGGGTATTAGTGGTCAGGGTCAAAGGTCAACTATTGACAAGAAGTCAACAATTGACCAAAAATGTCAACTCTGACTAAAAGTCAACCATAGCCTTTTTTTTTTGTAATTTTCCTTTTGAATGTAATAATAGGGATGTTGAATGGAATTTGCATACTTGTGTAGTACTTTGAATGAGAAATGATGGGAATTTGAACAATGTTGAATCGAATGATGTTTGGACCCCTGGATATGAATTCTTCTTTTTGGTAACAATGAATATAATGGGCTTAAATTTGTAACTGATGCAGACCTTTTTTGTAATCTTTCCAGTAACACAATTGAATGGATGTAGTATAGACTTTGTGATATCCCTGACCATATTTGTGATAAGTCCCAAATAATGTTTGAATTCTCATTTTCCCTCCATATGCATTATTTGAATTTCAGATCTTTCTTCAATTGCAACCGGATGAAGAAACCCAATTGGAATGATTCAAAACTCAACCTCACTGTTGACTTTGACCCAAAAGTCAAAGTCTTTGCGAATAGCTTCTCAAGGCTTGAAAACACCATGTCTCATTTTAATATCCATGCTTGCACTTTTATCCTCTCAAAAGCAATCACCTTTCTCCCTTAAAAGAGCAGTATTAATGCGGACCACTAACTTGCAATTGAAAGAGACCAATATTCATGAACCAAGAGCCCTAATTCCATATTTCAACCAACTTGTCTGTAGTAGGAACCTTAAACCAGTGAGAACCCGATTCACCAGAGGATTTTTGATCCCATGCTTTTGGATGTTCATTTAATGAATGAATGCAATGTCATGTTAATCCCCTAATGGAGTATGCAGATGAATGTAAAAGTCTAAGCCAGTTAAAGATAAGGGGTAGGACAAATTTGGGGTATGACAGCTGCCCCTATTTAATCGTCTTAAACCTGAGAGTGAGTTTGGCGCTAGCCTTTCGAACATTGAAGGTAGAAGAAGATTAAATATCAAAGTACCAGAAATTTGTCCTGAAGAGAGGATGGTGTAAGTGTTATCTTTATTTTTTTTGTTTTTGTTTTGATATCTGCTGGGGAAAGAGAAATGTTTTTTTTTTGGTGGAAAAGTTTATGGTAAGCAATGGTTGGATGGTGATAGCTTGTAACGTAGCCAAGGTGCCAATACAAGGTTCTCAATGGAAATGATTGTTGTATGAAACTGTGGTTGGAAAATACGGGTTTGATGGAAAAGGTAGGACCTACGATCTGTGACTCGAAACTAGGGTAAGGTCAACGGACCTACGACCCACAAGAATTGAAAAAGATGAGGATAAGGTTGACAGACCTACGATCCACAAGAAATGAAAAAGACGAGGATAAGGTTGACAGACCTACGATCCACAAGAAATGAAAAAGACGAGGATAAGGTTGACAGACCTACGATCCACAAGAAATGAAAAAGACGAGGATAAGGTTGACAGACCTACGATCCACAAGAAATGAAAAAGACGAGGATAAGGTTGACAGACCTACGATCCACGAGAAATGAAAAAGACGAGGATAAGGTTGACAGACCTACGATCCACAAGAAATGAAAAAGACGAGGATGAGGTTGACAGACCTACGATCCACAAGAAATGAAAAAGACGAGGATAAGGTTGACAGACCTACGATCCACAAGAATTGAAAGAAATGATGAACATCAACACTGAGGTTGGAGGACATCAACGCTGAGGTTGGAGCGTATCAACACTGAGGATGGGGGACATCAACACTGAGGTTGGGGGACACCAACACTGAGGTTGTGAAAGGAAAGGCGTCGACACTGAGGTCGAGGACATCAACACTGAGGTTGGACAAGAAAAGATAAACATCAACACTGAGGTTGTGAATGACGATTGGCATCGACGCAGAGGTCGGTGAAGGGATGATAGGCATGAACACTGAGGTTGGACAAGCAAAGGATAGACATCAACACTGGGGTTGGGAAAGAAAGGTATCGACACTGAGGTCTAGGGAAGAAAAAATTAATATCAACACTGAGGTTGGGGATTGGTTTTGAAATGGTTTGCCGGGACGGAAGGTAAAGGATACGCAACACGGGGGTTGGATCTAAAAGTTTTTCCGTACGAGGGGAAGGGACCACGGAGACTAGTGACGACTAGACTCGATCAAAAGACATAATCACGAAGATGTTGATGCTTGCGAAGCATAAGAATTACATTAATCCCTCAGGCCAAAGGCGGGGTGTAACTCATCAAGAGTGGCAATCGTTCGAATTGCCACACACCAAGTATGGTTATTCAAACGGTTGAAAAATGAGATGGGTTGAATGCCCACCCTCATTCGCACTCTAATCTTCACGCAGCACACGGGAAATAACCTCGGAGACAACGATTCTGACGAAGAAGGCCAGGAGAGAGAAGATAAGATTTCTTTTTGGGATTGAGAATACCAGGTATTGGCACCATGGTTTGAGGAGATTTGTGATGTAGTAGCAGATATCAATCAGAGTTTGTAAGGACAACTTTTCTGTGGGGATGTATCATCGTCTTGATTGAATGTTGATTTGTGTTATCTGGCTTATGCTTTGTATGCATGTTTGAATTTTTCTGTATGGCGTAATGCTCCACCTTGATGGAAATGCTACGCTTTTGAGAATGCAATGTTATATGCAATGAATTCTATATGCAAAGTGCCAAATAAAGGCGCTAGAGTGATGGAGAAGCATGATTATTGGGGGTCCGTTGCTTGTTGTCTTGAGCTACCAATATGGCTTTGTTGGGGGAGGAAGTGACTTCATTTGACTTTCCCTACATCTTGAATTGCTTGGGGATGGTGAGCTTGAGGAGATTCCCTCGATTCAGCATTGAGGATGAGAAATTCAGACAAGGAGACCAGGTTGGGGGGAGTGGAACAAACTCTCGGGAGAAATAAACTCCATGCTTGGGGAGAGACCAAGGTTCCAGGAGAAATAAACTCCTATGATCGGGGAGAGCAATACAACTCAGAAGATTGTGCCCCAAGATTCGTGGACTACGAAGGAATTTGCCCCAGAGGATCCTTGGAGAGATTTGTCAAATCTCGACGTAACTGCCCTAGATCGGTTGAACCCAAGAGAGATTCCTCGACTTGATTGCCCTAGATTGATGGAAACTTGAACGGATGCCTCAGTTGACAGAGTCTTCACACAACTTGCCCATTGGAGTAATCAGCCTTTGAATGGAATCGATCAACTTTTCTGCAGTTGTTCATTGTTTGATCTTCCTTGATGTCAAGTGTTTATTCACAAGTAAAAGATATTTGTTTTGAAGATGATAATCCTAATGCAATGCTTATGCTAGCTTCGAAATCAAGTTTATTAAAACAAAGTTGTGACATTCAGTGTTTGAATTATTTGTCATATCGATATCAACATAAATGGCAAGCAACATCTAGGAGTCAGTTTTACACAACTTGCTTTTGAAATAAACCCTGCTTCAATTAGGTCTTTTAAGGGTTGTAACGTGGCCTGGTTCACGGTTTTAGAAAGAAAGGATTTAAGGCTCAAAGTCTAACCTAACCCACCCATTCTTCGTGATGTTCTCCAGTCCTAAATTCAACTTAACCTGATACGAGCGTTCATCCCTCAAGAGGAGTTTGAGATAATTGAGGAACCAATGAAGTCTTCTTGGACATGGCAGTCACTTTACCTTACATTTGGTGTCTGATCACACGAATTTGTTCTTTTGTTGAGGATCTTTATGTTGTAATCCTCGTTTTTTGCTTTTGCTTTGCCTTTCTTTTTTATTTCCCTAACTTTTGCCTGGACAAATTCTTTTTGAATTTTATTTTGGAGTCCAGCGGGATGCCCTAATTTTGCCTAAGTCACTTGTTTTCAAGTTGTTGACTTAGCGGGCTCTTTTTTTTTTTTCAATCCTTTCTTTTTTGAATAAATCGTGTGATCCTGGATCTCTGATTTGTTGGAGGTGATTGTGACTGCCTCATTCTTTGATTGATGAGGGAGTACCGTCGTGGTATTGAGTTTCCTCAACCTTTTGAAAGATAACCATTGTTGTATCCTTGGATGTATACTCCTGATGAATTCTGAATGCTCGATCAGATTAATTGAATGCTACCCTGCCCCTGGGTTAAATGTGAGGGTTTTTTTTGTATAGAAAAGAAACTCCTACTTCAAGGCTCAAAGGGGTTAACGATGGTCTATCTCCCTTATATCTCCAGTGTTTGGGGATTTGAAACAATGCCTGCACATCCTCAGCGGGGTTTTATTCAAAAGCACATGATTAAAGATTTTTGCAATTATTATTTTTTCGTCATTCTCCTTTTGATATTTTTTGCTTAAACCAGAGTTTGATATCGATAGACATAAAGATATGAGTGAACACGAATGGATTGATTCGAAACTAGCATATGCGATGTATTTTTATTTTCATTAAAAAAACAAACAAGTTTTACATGGAAGAAACATATAACAAAACAAGGAAAATTACAAATGAAAATGCAGAAATGAATTGATGATTGACACAGTTGAGGAGGCTTGACTCCGTCTGGGCTTGTTGATCTTGAATACTTTTTGCGGTTCTTTTCAAACACTTCAGATTACTTCAGAAGAAAACTCCTACAAAGTCACCCAAGAGTTGTAAATTTTGTGTTACTTTAGGGATTCGAGCAATGCGAGTGATGCAATGCTCAAGATAAGAGTACGTCTTGCTTATCCCTCGTGCGGGAGCCCCATGAACTCTTCAATTTATGTGAAGACCATTTGGAGTGAATGATATCGCTTTGGAGTCAATGAGATCTTGGACTTTGTGTTTCAAAATATTACAATCCTCAGTTGAATGTCCGGATGTCCCAGAATGGTACTCACACTTGGCATTTAAGTCATATCCTTGAGGAATCGGTGTTGGAGGGGGCTTAGCCTCCCTTAGTTCGACCAAAGATTCATTGAGTAAATGAGAGAGCAGTTGACTATAAGTCATAGGAATCGGGTCAATCTTTCTTGGTGGTCTTCTCGGCCTTCGTGGACCTTGTTGTTGTTGGTAGTTAAGAACATGAACCTGAGGATAAGCAGGGAGTTCTTCTTCTCTATTCTCTGAAATAGCATTTGTTTCACTTTTCTCTTCTTCAGTGAATTCAGGAATATTGGCCATATCTTGGATTTTACCCATCTTTAAAGCATTTTCAATTCGTTCTCCTACGACAACCAAACTTGAGAATTCGGAGGAAGCGCATCCAATCATCATGTTCAGATAAGGATCTTTCAAAGTATTCATGAACATGTCTACAAGCTCTCGTTCCAAGAGTGGAGGTTGGACTCTGGAAGCTAATTCTCTCCATCTCTGTGCATACTCTTTAAAAGACTCATCAACCTTCTGAGTTAAACTTTGGAGTTGTAGTCTAGTCGGAGCCATATCGCTGTTGTACTTGTAATGCTTGAGAAAAGCCTCTGCTAGTTCATCCCATGTGCGGACATGGGTTCGTTCGAGTCGTGTATACCACTCAAGGGATGCCCCACTTAGGCTATCCTGAAAGAAGTGCATTAGAAGCTTATCATTTTCTGCATACGGAGCCATCTTGTTGCAAAATGCCTTGATGTGACTCATCGGACAAGTGGTACCCTTGTATTTCTCAAAACTAGGGACTTTGAACTTAGCGGGAATCTTGATATCAGGAACTAGGCACAAATCAATAGCATTCAAACCAGAGGAGCTTCGACCTTCTAAAGCATTCAATCTTTCTTCCAGGAGATGGAATTTTCTCTCATTTTCCTCGATCGGGAACTTGAAAGTTTCAAGTTCAGAATCGTTCTCATGATGTGAACCCTCCTTATTAGGAACTTCCACGGGCACAGGTTTTGATCCCCCATTAGCAACAGTGGTCGGAGTACCATTAGCCAACTTAGCAACACTTTGTCTTAGCTCTTCTTGCCCTTGAATAACAACATGGAGAGTCTCCAAGAGTTGGGTCATCCTCTCCCCCATAGTATCCATGTCCTTACGAAGTTCAACCTGATTTTGTTCAAGACGGTCCATGATTCTCTTCTGTTTAATCCTCGTGTGATACAGATGTAGGGAAGTCAAATTTGTTGATGAAGCAGAAATCTGGATTGAAAGAGGACCCCAATAAGCTTCTGATAGAACTATGAGATGCATGATAATATGAATGCAATGTTTCATTTCCAAGGGATCCTAAAGTCTTTTCACAATCTTTCATTTTCTTTTTTTTTTTGGAATCAAAGCTTCTCCTTTTTTGTATAGAATATCTTTTCTTTTCTTTTTTGCTTTTTCTTTTTTTGGAAATAGACTTTAGGATCTTTCATAAATGGAGTGGACAAAGCAATGATGTTATGCAATGCAAAAGCATGGGATTAACGGTCCATATAATCTTAGTAACCACTGTACAATCCTCTGAATAACTGATACAAATTAGATGTCATGAGATCAAAGGTTCGGCCTTGTATCATGGAACCATAGGAACAATAGTCACCATCATAACAGAATAGTCACCAACGGTACCTGTCATGTATATCCCTCCCCACTCACAGGTGTAGTCTAGGTCAGGGTAGGTCAAAATGGCAACCAGCGTTATCAGTCCTCCTGAGGCACCAATGTTGTTGCATCTACATGCCAACAATGATACCCCATTTGGACCTCGACTGGGCGTGGGTCTCATGATCGCACTAGACAAGACCTGACATCTCATCGGCGTCATGACTATCCACTCTATCCTAGGTATCCTATGTGTCACTCTGGCCTGGGTATTGGGCCTTTTACCTCATAGAACATCCCACCCAACCTGCAAAACAGAACAGAGGACCCCAAGGCACACAGAATATAATCCATATGCATGATGTGCAAACAGAAATAAACATGATATGCAAGCAGAAGAATAAACATGCAAACATATATACAAGGTATAGACATAAAAACAAATAAACACCCAGTAAACAAACAAACGCAGGCTAGGATCGACTCGCTAAGGATGGACCAGCAACAGGTCTAGCAACGTCCCCAGCAGAGTCGCCAGCTGTCGCACGCTCGCGAAAAATGAACAGAGTCGCCACCAATATATTTATCCCATAAGGGAAAGGAATATCAGAAAACCTAACAAAAGGAAGGAACAGGGTCTTGCGACCAGAGAATCAAGGTACGGGAGTCGGTTACGCGAGGGGAAGGTACTAGCACCCCTCGCGCCCATCGTACTCGATGGTATCCACCTATGTTTGTTTCTATCTAAAGGGTGTCTAACTATGTCTATGTCTAAATGCGAATGAATGCAGAATGTAGGGAAAATAAAAGTTGTACTCGCACGGGCCCTACCCCGCTGCCTACGTATCCTTTTCAGGAATCAGAGTTACCGTAGCTCGGCTCACGTTTTTCTGTTTGTTTTGTGTTTTTTAGTTGGGCGGAGTTAACGTTCGCGCTCTTGCATAAGGGGATTGCCTACGATGCGTATGAGCGGAAATAACGGTGCCCTTAAGAGAAGAAAGAGATTGGTTTGTGTCTTTTAGGGTAATTCCATGATGACGAGAACCCACTACAAGGTCTCGCATCACTTCCTCACTTTTGTTTTAAGTCTGAACATTTATTAGGTTTTTTGAAGTGTTTTTGGTTGGTGTTTTTTAAGGGGATTTAATTTGTGACTTAGATCATACCAAAAAGAGTTTTTGTTTGTTTTTGAATATTTAGAGAACGCACATCGAGGCCTACGCCACAATCGTTTCTCTAAATAACGGTTAAGAAATACATCGAGGCTTCACACCTCAATCATTTCTTCTCCGCTAAGTAAAAGAGATACCAAAAGAGTTTTTTATGAATATTTAGAGAATGCACATCGAGGCCTACGCCACAATCGTTTCTCTAAATAACGGTTAAGAAATACACCGAGGCTTCACACCTCAATCATTTCTTCTCCGCTAAGTAGGAAAGAACATACACCGAGGCCTACGCCTCAATCATTTCTTTCCTACCATGAACTAAAGCAACGGTATGATCTTCATCGACTTTTATTAAGTATTTTAAAAGTTGAAAAGAAAAAAGGATGAGAAGGGAACTATTTCTAAATTCTAATCTAAGTCGTTCTAATTCCTATTTAAGTCTAATGGAGTCTAAAATAGGCCAAAAATATGGCCAAAAATACAAGCAATAAAACCACACAACCATCATACAAAAATAACATGGAACTAGCACAAAAACAATTTAAGAATCAATGCAGCATTAAACTAGAAAACTACTATTCTTATGGGTTTTTTTATGAGAAAATTCTAAGACTAAAATTAAACCTAAAAATCTACTATTTTTATGAGTTTTCTATGTCCACAATTATCTAAAAATCTAACAAGTTTTATTGATTTTTTTGTTAATAAGGGAAATGTGATTCAAGCCTAACTATGTTATTTTCTATTAACCCTAAAACTAACAATTTTATTGTTATCTACGTCATTCTTTATTACCTAAAAAATCGAACAAAAATCTATGTGAACCAAAACCTAAATCTAGCATGAATTTGAGTAGCACAGGGGGTTCAATCAGGAAATAATGGTGTAGTCAGCAAGGAATGGGCGCAGGGCCCAGGGTTGTTATTGTTCAGCTTGTTTCAGATTTTTGTATCCACAAGAAAAAGTGGTGCATGGGCTCAGAATGAATGGCCCAAAGGGACATTTTCGTTTACAGTTCTTAATGCTAAAAAACCCGTTTTGCTGGGCCATGGTGGGGTGTGCTAATAGCAATTCGGTGAAGGCCCAAGGGTATTGTGTTATTCAGATTTCTTGTTCAGATTCTTTGATCCACATATTATTCAGATTAAACAAAATTAATAAAAATAAAGTAAAAGTTGAGAAGAAGCATGGAATTGGGAATTAGGGTTGAAAGAGTGACCTCGGTGTTTTCAAGCGGCGCTTCCTTCTTCTTCTTTACGAGCTCACGCCGACGATGGTGGTCAAACGTCGCCGACGAAGATTATCCTCTTCCACTGTCTCCGATTGCGTCTCTGTTCTCTCCTCTCCCACTTGGAATTGTGGCGGCGGCGACTTGAATCCTCCAACGAAGTTACGATGGTGATGTCGCGTGAGGATGCGGTGTCGTGACGCCGAATCTTGGAGCTGATTGATGAAGAGTTGAAGGTCGCTGATATGACGATGGCAATTGATGATCGATGCTGCGTTGTTACGTTCTCGATTGGCGTTGCGAAGATGATGATATGCGTCGGAGATGAAGAGGTTGATGAAGGTAATTCTTGAGGTTGCGAAGATGGAAAAGACCGGAGTGGTGAACCTCCGATTAGAGGTGAGTTTCCTTATGTTCCGTTCCTCTTCTCTTCTGTTTCTTCTTCTTTCTTGTGCTATCTCTGAATCTATTCTTCTCTTCCCCTTTTTGCTTTTGTCCTCTTTCTGGATTTCCGAAACTTTATTGTTGCGTTGTTGACGCTGATGCGTGAGATGGAGAGTGGGGTGAACGTGAGGTTGCAGAGTGAGGGAGATGGATATGGAGAGAATTGAGGGAGAGGAGGGGATTCAGAGCGAGAGAGGGACGAAGGAGGTGGTTATGGATTGAAGAAGATGATGAGTGAAGGTTCAGGGATGGGAGAATGAGAGTGTTCAGAGAGAGTTGAAGGTGAATGGGAGGAAGATGAGAGGTGATGAATGAATGGTGAATCAGTGAAAATGGCGTGAGGTTGATGAAGATGAAGATGGAGGAGAATGGTGGTGAAGATGAACGATTGTGAAGATTCAGAGAGAGTTTGTGGGGAAATGGTGAGGAATGGCGTGTCGAGAGAATGAATGTGGAGGGAAGAGGATTTATAGTTGGAGGTGGAGTTAGCTGAACCATTGGATTAGAGATTCGGTTCTGAGCAATGGAGGGTGAGATTGAGAGTTGGTTATGAGCTGTGAAAGTTAGTTATGGTTCTGATTTTCCGTTAATCCCTGTTAGTTAGAATCTGTTAGGGATTCAGTTTTCTGTTATGATGAGCCGGCAGGTAGTTACGTGGATGTTAGTTTTCTGTTTTGAGTTTGTTACTTGTTTTTCCTTGGTTTGAATCTGAATAGAACCTCTCTTGGCTGATGTATGCAGGTTATTGAAGAATTTGAAGTGTGAGGTTCTGTTTTGAATTGTTAGCTGCAGTGTTGTAAATGAGCAGGGACTGATTTTCTTCTTGTAAGTATTGCTGTTTGTGGATTAGTAGTTTGATATGGTACTGTGACTGAACTTTGGCTTGAACAATTTTGTGTATGATTAACCGTACTGAACTGAATATCTTGGATCTGTTTTGGTTGTTGAATATATGGTTAGAATGAAAAGAGTGTCAGGATTGTTAGGAAAAGTTAGTTGGCAGTTAGGAAGTTATAAGATGGTTAACATGGTTAGGACTTATTTATAGTTGTATGTTTTGTGTGCAACTGTTAACTCATGGTTTTTCTTTTGGTTTTACATGATGATTGAAGGAAGTTGATGAAACAGGGCTGAATCGTTCGAAATGCGGCTGGTTTTGAATATGTTGGTGAGAAGTAATGCGAAATTGGTGCGTTCACGTTATCACGATGAGATGAACCGGCATAAGTGTTACAAGGGAAGAGTTTTAGTCTGAATTCAGTGACAACCATCTTGGAATGAACTTGATTTTTGATCTGAATTGCTTTTCTTGGTTATGCAGGTTTCAACTATGGATGCTTTGTCTTGAACTAATTCTTTTGAGAACTCGCATGAGGTTGTCCGCATATTTCTTCATGTTACTTTCCACAGGTGCCATCACGTATATGCTTAAAGCATCTTCAAGGGATTATAGGCAGTGGCAGAGTGTTAAAGCCTGAGTGCTTGTAATTTTCCAGCATGAAGAGGGATGAAACCCAAGGAGAGATGGTTTGCACTTGTTCTGTAAATTGGGCTCAGGAATGATCAACAGGGTATTAGTGGTCAGGGTCAAAGGTCAACTATTGACAAGAAGTCAACAATTGACCAAAAATGTCAACTCTGACTAAAAGTCAACCATAGCCTTTTTTTTTTGTAATTTTCCTTTTGAATGTAATAATAGGGATGTTGAATGGAATTTGCATACTTGTGTAGTACTTTGAATGAGAAATGATGGGAATTTGAACAATGTTGAATCGAATGATGTTTGGACCCCTGGATATGAATTCTTCTTTTTGGTAACAATGAATATAATGGGCTTAAATTTGTAACTGATGCAGACCTTTTTTGTAATCTTTCCAGTAACACAATTGAATGGATGTAGTATAGACTTTGTGATATCCCTGACCATATTTGTGATAAGTCCCAAATAATGTTTGAATTCTCATTTTCCCTCCATATGCATTATTTGAATTTCAGATCTTTCTTCAATTGCAACCGGATGAAGAAACCCAATTGGAATGATTCAAAACTCAACCTCACTGTTGACTTTGACCCAAAAGTCAAAGTCTTTGCGAATAGCTTCTCAAGGCTTGAAAACACCATGTCTCATTTTAATATCCATGCTTGCACTTTTATCCTCTCAAAAGCAATCACCTTTCTCCCTTAAAAGAGCAGTATTAATGCGGACCACTAACTTGCAATTGAAAGAGACCAATATTCATGAACCAAGAGCCCTAATTCCATATTTCAACCAACTTGTCTGTAGTAGGAACCTTAAACCAGTGAGAACCCGATTCACCAGAGGATTTTTGATCCCATGCTTTTGGATGTTCATTTAATGAATGAATGCAATGTCATGTTAATCCCCTAATGGAGTATGCAGATGAATGTAAAAGTCTAAGCCAGTTAAAGATAAGGGGTAGGACAAATTTGGGGTATGACAAAGGTAAAATATATAAGTTAAACTTCATAAAATAATTGATATATCATTAATTTTCAATTCAAATTTTTGAGAGGAGAGACCAACATTAAAAATGGGAAAACTATTTATGTGAATGAGGTCAAATGGAACTGTAATTAATGGCTAGACTCACACACATTAAGATCATCCATATTTAATTTATAATCGATTGATGCTATTTTATTTTCATGACATAAATTGATCATCTATAAATATTAATATTAACTCGTAAATCTCGTGTGATATAACTATATAAAAATAACAAATTCATGTCAAGCAATATAACATGCCAATTATATATTTTTATTTTATTTTTTATAACACTCATACAAAATATAATCACATGGATTAACTATGAAGTTGTGAAAAAAATGTATAGATTATTGAATACTTTATACAAGGAGAAAATATAGGTACAATTTCTCCTATATATAGATATTTTTCCTTATTTAGCGTTTTATATTAGGTTTTCTTTATTAACACTTTTTTAAAAAACATTTTCACCAATCTTACTTTCTATCTAAACTATTTTGTTTCTTTTTATTATTATATTTTTAATATACTATAAAATATAGGGTAGGGATTATGGTATATGCAGAGTTTTTTTTTTCTCATTTTTTCTTCTATATTTTTTCGTGTTTTATATATTGTTGTGTTTTAAGTTGGTTAAGTGTTTTTAATTTGAATTAATAGTTGATCTATTAAAAAGTAAAATTATTAGAATAATTGAGAAAATAAGATTTTAATATTCTATTTTACCAGATTTATTATCTAGGCAACCCAAACTCTCTTTCTTTAGTCTCTCAACAAAGCAAATTATTTATAAATATAAAATGAAATTATTTTATTTTTATTTTTATTTCTCGAATGTCATCTTTTGCGGGAGTTCTTTTATCACCGAAGCTCAAATGCTTGGTTTAAGATGAAATTATTACTATAAAATTGAAAACATCACGAAAAATAAATAATTATTATTAATGTTAGTTTTATGTTTCTTATTAGTAAATTTTTCTTTGATGAGTAAAATTGTTTTGCATTTATAATTTAAAACCAAAATTTAGTTATATAGATACTAAAACTCAAAATAAATAAATTTCAAAAAAATAAAATAAATAGATTATATCTAAAATATTTTACTAATAGAATCTAATTGAGACACAGCTTATATTTCATTAATTTTTTAGGTTTGTGATACAGTAGCTAAAACTTTGTTGAAGTGTTCTCATTTTATATCTTGATTATTTACTTCTGATTTAATTTCAATTTTTAAAGAATCTCTTTCTGTTGTGTTGGTCCTCTTATTTCTTTACCTCACCATTGGATTGAATCAAAATAAACGTTCTCTTATTTCTATACATCATGTTGGATTGATTTGATTCTGAACCGCTTGAAATTGATGAGATTAGATTCAATTTTATTGAAAACAAGTTCTTATTTCTATACATCATGTTGGATTGATTTGATTCTGAACCGCTTGAAATTGATGAGATTAAATTCAATTTTATTGAAGACAAGTTAATGTTGGCTGAATTTATGGCTCCCCATGTTAGCTCAATTTATACGCCTACTATTACTATTGTAAGACCACCATTGATAGTAGTTTATAATATAATTACTATTTAAAGGGTAGAAATTAGATGTATTTATATTTATGTTGATCTTAATTTGTATTTATGTTGAGGCCATTGATAGGCCGCTCAATTTAAGTTCTGTTGTAACTCAATGTTATTGAGCTCAACAAAAAATTGTTCAATAAATCAATTAAACAGTTTGTATTAACCCGCATCATGGCTTAACACAACCGTCCAACCCTATAAAACATAGACAAAAATGAAGTCATTAACCACGGTTGGGTTGCATGAATCTTTGGACCTAAAACCACCCAATACAGTCATTTATCCTAAGAAAATGAATACCATGAGAAAATTATAGAAGTGTTGCAAAAATATTGAAAGAAACGGCTTTTCCGCATAGAAAGTCTAATAGATTAATCTTTGGACCTAATATCAAACCCAGTCACTGATCCCAAGAAAATGAATAGCATGACAAAGCTCGAACGAAAACATGATTGGAACAAAAATAAAAAGAAAGAAGATTCGAGAAAGAAGAGTCAACACTGCGTTTTATTTAAACGTTACATTTAAAATGTCAGAGGAGGTGAAAAAATCCTAAAAACAAATTATGAATAAAGTGATTAAATAAAATTTTAATCTTGTAATAACTTATTTGTCACAAATTTTTTTTAAATATAAAAATAATTATTTTTTAAATGACTACAATATTATATATTGTAGTTAATGAAATTATCATGTTAAAAATACGATCCTATTAACCTTATAGTTTTTAATCGATATTAGTTTTTTTTCTTAAATTATTTTTATATTAAAATAATATGTTGATTTAAATATTTAATAGGTCTTTTGTAGGTCTTTTGTTTACTGGTTTTTCTCTTGTAGGTTAAGATTTGTTTCCATTTGTTTTTGTAACCTTGGTTTCAGCACACGTTGTGCTTGTTAATTTATTCCTTTGCTTATAAAAAAAATTAGGCTTGCCTTTGCAAAACGGTATTAGTATTTTTCTTACAACAATTTATAGTAAGGGGTGGAAATAACATTTGCAGCACTTGTCATAATTCTTAAAGGTGTTACAGACTAATTGTTTTGTTGTTAGGCAACTTGATTATTTCTAGCAAACAATATAACATGCTAGACAAGTTAACTAATCTACTAACTATTATTAATAAAACTTAGCTTAATGATTTTGTAATCCAAATGCTTCCTTATTAAGTGACAATTGATGTCTATATACTTCGATCTTTCATGAGTTGTTGGATTGGAAGGCAAATAAATTATTCAAATGTTATAAGAAACTATAACACAAGGCGATGTAATTTCAAAGGAATGTATAAGTAGTTTTAACCATAATAACCCAGAGGTAAGAGAAGCGTGGGATTGATACTCAATCTTTTTAGAAGAATGAGCTATTGTAGGTTATTCAAAAACTTAAGGAATCCCCCTATGAAAATTTTCTGAAGAATGAGATATTGGGCTCTCTCTAAAGTTATAGTTTTTCCTTGGAAGCTTCTTCGGGATCATATCTCTACCATAGAAAACTTACTGAATAGCGGTATCCTCTTGACCTCAGGGACTATTTCATGTCCTTTTTGTTCTCTAACTGTTGAGTCGTCCTCACGTCTCTTGGTGACCTGTGAGGTTGCTTCCTCAGTGTGGTATAGGATTTTTAGGTGGTTGGGTTGGTTCGTTGTTTTACCTATGGATGCCGTGACTCTTTTTGAGATGTTTATTCACATGAGTGGAGGGTATAAGACTAGGTTTTTTTATGATATGACATGCTGTGGTCTGGTGATTTGAAAAACTTGGATTGATATATTTTTTTGGTTCTTCGGTGACAATAAAAGATATGGAAGACATGAATATCGGTTTGGCTTGGAATTTGTGTTTTAGCAGGTCTTTGGGGAACTCTTGTATCTTCTCAAAATGGCTTGAGAACCCAATCATGTTTCTTAGCCATTAGCGAAGTGAGTGGCTTCGGCCTCTCTTAGATGTGTTCTTTATGGTTTTTTGTGGGCTTTTTGTTCTCTTGCAGGTGTCCTTTTAAAGAGGTTTAACTTTGCCTAGATTTTGATTTTTGTGTTTTTTTCTCTCTGATTGGTTTCCATGTTTTGGCGATTGGGTCTTTCTCTTGTCTTTCTTTTTCTTTTTTATTTTATTTTTTATTTTTGGTGTATTCTTTTTCCTAGGACGCCACTCCTTGTGACGTCTCAGCGCTGTTACCTATTTACTTTGATCGTCGATAATGCCCTTGCCTTCGTTATTCATATATAATATAATTATTTTGCCTTGTAAAATGGAATCATCATCAATAATAATTAAGATATAAGATTTACCATCATAAGTAGATCTATCAAAAGGACCTCAAATGTCACATTGTAGTAAATCAAAACGTTTATCAAATTATTATGATAGGCCATGGGAAGTATAACAAATTTGGCTGAATGACAAAGAGGGAAAATGGGAGGAACGTGAATATCAAACTTTAAGATTAATTTTTCCATATATCTCTTTTATAAAGTGGAACAAAATTAGCAGATTGTGTATCAACAAAATTAATGAAAGAAAAAATGTTATTACTAGAATCAACAACAACATTTGAGGATTCATTGATAAGAGCTCATGAATCATGAAATTATCAGGGAAAATTTATTAATTCAATTAGAATATTTAGCTAAAGTACTAGCAGAGATAATATTAATTATAAATTCAGGAATATATAGGACATTGTTTAATTTCAAGATATTACTTTAAAGAAACATTATCAATAACATCAACCTTATAACTCGGTTTTTGTTTGGTAAAGTCACAAATATTATTATTATTATTACTATTATAATTATATATATATATATATATATATATATATATATATATATATATATATATATATATATATATATATATATATAAAGAAAAATAATCTAAATGTGAAAAGTGACGCCTGAATGAATCTCTAACCAAAGAATTCAAAAATAGTTAATTTAAACTAGGTATAGAACAATTTAAAGACCAATTATTATTAAAAAGATAATAATAGATACCAATTATTTATTTTGGATCTTCCATCTCTTCAATCACATTTTGTTTTAAAAGAAAAATATAGAAAAACATCTCATAGCTGAATCAGACAAGGGTTTAGTATAACCAACTTAGTGAAGTTTGTTGAAATTCCCAAAGCTCTTCTCACAATTGCAATAGTGAAGTTTTTTTTTTTTTTTTGTAAAAGGAAGGGCCTAAGCCCAAACAAGAAAATTACAGCTGAATGCTCCGACTAACAGGGGAGCCAAAAATATCAGACACAACTAATTGTCTAATCAAGTTCGGCATACAATCTCCAAAGGACTCACTTTCCCGACTTGTAGCTCCAAATTTAGCTAAAGTATCTGCACACCGATTTTCTTCTCTGTAGACATGTTTCCATTTAACTTCCTCAAATTCCGCCATTAGCTCATGAATTTGTTTGGATAAAGCCATGCACTCCATATTTGGAACAGATTTAAACTCAAGAATTTCAATAACGATACACGAATCGACATTTAGATCCACTCTTTGATAACCCAGATCCTTAGTTAAGGACAAACCATGGTACACACCCCATAACTCCGCCTTAATGATGCTGCAAACACCTATGCACTTGTAGAAACCTCCTTTGCACTCGCCTTTATCATCCCGAATAATACCGCCACACCCAGAGATCTTCCCCTCTCGACAAGAACCATCTGTATTGAGTTTGATCCATCCTCTATCCGGTGGAGTCCATTTCACCAAAATCGTCTGACTATTCTTCTTGCTCATTACGCGACTACTTTGCATTGCCTTCTTGTAATCATTCCTTCTATTATGCACATAGGAACTTTGGGAATAAGGTCTAATAAAATTAGTGTCATGCATCTCTTTGTTCCTCCAAGTCCAAATACTATGGCAGCCTGTCGCCCAGTAACTACTCCAATCTTGATTATAGCTCAAATTCAGCTCAATCCATCCCCACATGTTCATCGTAAAAAAATTCGGTCTTATATCCTTAGGAACCTGATTAAACCAAACATTCTGCACTGTCGGACAATCGCGCAAAGCATGAAGCATATTCTCCTGCAATAGTGAAGTTTTTGAAGCTTGAATTTACTTTGAGACCGAATAAAGGCTTTATGAAGCCGCCACTATTTTATTGTTGAGCAATTCTTGCATGGACACGGTCATAAATCTATATTCTTAGGCACAACCAATAAGAAGCTAGTAATTTTTAATTTATTTTTATTTTAATTTTGTTTTTAATTGGATTCATGGGGTGGTTGAGATTATGAAGGAGAGAGAAAATTTTTAATTTATTTTTTAATTAATTAAAATTATGTGATTGGTTGTGTGTAAAACAAATTCTTAGGTCCGTGTCCACCTAAGAATTTTCCTTTATTGTTAACCCATGCAAAATATTGAAGGTGATTTTCTAATAGTGCTTCTATTTTTATGCCCATAAAATAAAAGTTATTTTAACCTATGAAGGACACCACATGCCGTAGTTGTTGTCAATAACAAGGTCTTGGTTGTCAAAAGGGAAGATGAATAAAGGATTGGTGGGGTTATTAATATTATTGTGAGCTAATTCTTAGTTGTTGTTAGCTTTGGAAGGATTGAAGAAAAAAAAGGAAAGTAATGATTCAATAAGGAATGGAAAAAACAAAAAGTGATTTGAGGAATCACTACTTTGAGAAAAAAAATTATTAGGGATGAGAAAAAAATTATGAATTGATGAATAGAAAAGCAAAGAATTTTTTCTCTTGATACCATATTGAACTACACTCAATTAAAAAATGCACGAAGAAAAAAGAATATGAATTTATACGAACATTGCATTAATGCTTATTTAGTATGTAATATTAGGGGTGTTCAAAATTGAGTTATAAGTGAAAGTCCAAAGAAGCATTATATCAAATATACTAATAGAAACACAAGTAAATCATACGTTAAAGAAGAGAGAAGCCTTATTGTGTTTTGTGCTGCAGTAAGGATTATCGCTAAGAATGCAAGTTTGAAAGGATCGACACTCCAAGCTCTCCTGTTTCCAACATTGATGAAGATATTTTTTCTCATTCTTTTCATGAACATGATAAATGAGAAAAAAAAATTTAAATATCCAGGTTTAATAAATAAAATACAGAAAAAACCACCTTTTCAGGGTATTTACCAATCTGTCTAGGTTTGGCATACCAGAACACTGAATGCGCCAAATGAAATGGCGCATAGGTGTTTATTTTGGGTGCATGCGCCAAATGAAATGGCTTGCCCTAAAATTCCCATTGCATGCGCCAAATGGAATGGCTCATAAGTCTAGGGTTTTGCCCTAGAAGCCAAACCATTTGGCGCCATAGTTCTAGGGCCTTTTTTTTTATTTTTTTTTTTCAATTTTTTTTTAATTCATTTAAATTGGGAAAATGATAATTTTATATACTATTTTTTTATTTGTTATGAAGGTTACTTAAAAAAATTAGTAGAATAATTTTTTCGGCTTTAAAATGTAATGTAGAAAACGACTATCAAAAGTGTAACATCGATTGCAATATAAATTAAAAACTAAACGTCGATTACAATATTTTTTAAAAACTGAACATCGATTACAATATAATTTAAAAGCTAAACATCGGTTACAATCAAATTCAGAAACGACACAGAAGACTAATGAAAAGTACAGCAAAATGATCAATGACGGCCATCACCAAGATAGCCACCCGTTCCGCAATTTGGTCTTATAATGGGACGTTTACCGCGATCGTTGTTTCCGCCGCGAATATTGACACCGCCTCTTGCCCTAGCCCTACCCCTGCCCCTTTGTGCTTCTTGTTGGGTTTGTGTCACGGGGGCTGGTACTGGGATTTCGCGTGGATCGCTGTCTATGAACTCGTCGACGCCCCCATAATTATCCGGAAAACCGCTGTTGTAAAGTCGGGAACCCATTCCCTCAAATGTGTTTAGTCGTGGCGGTGGTGTTGGATGAGAAAAGACTTCGGGTTCATAGCATCCAACAGCACTAGAACTACCTTGATTAAATCCGAATTGGTTTGAAGGCGTTGCGAAGCCGGAGGGTGCGCCACGGTAAGAGGATTCGCCATAAGGCCCATCGTCGGGACTAAGATGAAGGCTAGATGTACCAGGGGTTAGGTTTTGGCCGAATCCCCTCGAAGACCCAGCAAATGATGAAAATCCGAATGGTTGCGAGTGGGTTTGATATTGGTCAGAGGAAGGATGGCGGTCTTCATACCCTTGTAATGGTTGAGATTGTGATTGGAACATAGTTGATTGGCGGATGTTGCGTGCGGAACGGGATGGAGTGCTGAAAATGTTTTGTTGTTGTTGCTGGAGTTGTTGTTGTTCCTGGAGTTGTTGTTGTCTTTGTTGTTGTAGTAGTTGTTGTTGGCGGTGATGCAGGCTTTCTTGTTGTCGTTGCTGAAGTCGATGTTGTTGTCGGAGTTGTTGTTGTTCATGTTGTTGTTGTTGTTGTTGTTGTTGTTGTGGTTCTTCTTCTGGTTGTTGTTGTTGTGGCAAGAAGTAGTTTTGTGCACGGGGATCAATTAAATAAAACGGATCTGCAAGAAACAAGTTTGGGGTTGTGGCTGTACGATACCAATTCATGTATTCAGGAGATGGTTTCATTTCGTGGTCACTAACGGGGAAGTTTAGGACATACTGGCGACGGTTCTTCCACATCTGGCGATGATCGGGTGCAAAATCCTTCCAGTTTTGGTGTGTCCATTGATGGTTCACTCTTTTTAGGTGCCACACTCCCAAGTCAACAGGAGGGTCGGGTATCCGTTGACGCATCCCAAACTGAAGCATTACCCGGTCGCTGTGATGCATTTCTATTATGTTGTACCGGATTAAGCAGCACTTTGTCGTCCAGATTTCTGCATCCTGCGCTCTAGGCTCATACTCGCACTCGAGATACGGTCGCCATATGAACTGCATGCATGAGATTTATACATTACTTAGGGAAAAAATATTTACGGAAAATACTTATAAAACAGAAGAAAAGAATTAGAGATAATACCTGATGGGGACCAAGGTGATCAATTACAGATCGGTACATTGTTATGTTTGATCGAGGATTACGTGTGAAGTCCATTTTTTTCACACAATATCTACCAAAAAAATATAATGATTTAGTTAGAATGGAGTAGATTGTGTAAAGAGAAAATGGTATACTACAAACTTACCTCAAGGCATACGGAAAGTCCCAACTACCGTTGTTAACCGGGGCCAGTATGGGCATCCTCCACCACCCCCACACCTGCACCAACAGGGCGCATCCGTAGAATGTGCAGGACTCAGCAACCGCGTTTTTGCATAGTGACTGGTACAAGGTAGCCAGTACCGCAGACCCCTAGCTGTACAAACCAACTCTACTAAAATCCATTAGCAAACGAAGATACATAAAGTTAACCGTGTTACCTGTGCTATCCGGGAACAAAACGTTTCCAATAAGCAACAATACATAACACCTAGTTTTCTGCAATATG